>NW_022631063.1:2027740-2202740 GCF_010015895.1 Lontra canadensis | reverse complement strand
ATATTCACAAGCTAAATATAGTAAATAAGTTACTCCCTTACTATCTACTTCCCTATTCCTATATAGGAATATATGTATGAGAGACAGAGAGACAGAGAGAGAGAGAGAATGGGATTTTCCTTCCAACTAATAAGAAAACAAAATGAGTATCAAGCTATTACCTAACACTTCAAACTTTAAGAAGGGATTAAAATTCCTTAGGAATGCTGCTGTTTTCTGGTGAGTCTTGAAAACATAGACGAAGAAACAGCTGTAACTATTTCTAAGTGAAAGGAATACTCAAGAAGTGTGTTTGCTCTTAGGCAGTCTGTCCCAAACCCATTAGGGGATTTGAAGTCCCCATCCTCTGCCCCTTCCCCCACTCCCTCATCCTCTTCCCTCCTCCTTCCTTCCTCCTTCTTTCCTCCTCCTATCACTCTTCCCTTCTCCTGCCAAGTCTCCATTCTCTGGCCTCATTGTAGGTGCCTAATCCACTGGACTTTAATGAGCAATTTCCACTATCATATCTTTTTCCTAAATTTACTTAATTATAACTCTCAGAACAGATCATTCCAATTCCAAATATTATCTCAGATGTTCAGTCTGATGGGCCCAATATTATTTCTTAAATGAAATCATAACAAGATAAACATTGCTTATAATAATTGAATGAATTTTAAAGCAACACAAGTGTTTCATTTTTGTAGAGAAAAGTAACAGTTGCCATTTCTGTTACTTCATATGCATATAAAGTGAACAAGCAAATTTGGAAAAGAAAAGCTGTCTTATATCACTATATAAATTTATAACACCAAATATTAGCTAGAAATCACAATGGACACTGGTGGAAATGTTTCTGTGTACACCTTATATAGAATAGAAATTGCAGTGATTTTTTAGTCGATAACATTTTTTCTGCATACCAACATTTAAATGACATTTTATAAAAATTCTAAAATCCTTTTATTTTACATTTTTGTCTCTGAGATTTTATAATTGAAATTTCAGATCAAAAGCATGAGCTTATGTGCACAAATTGAATGTTAGGTATAAAAATTATTTTTTAAAATCTAGAAATAAAAATGCTCTATTAATGGGTATCATAGTAAAAATGGGTTAAATGTTCTTCCTAATATCACTTACCTGGATAAACATGAGGCCATCTGACAGATCAATATATATGTAAACAGGATACTATATCCCAAGTGCAATTAGAACATCAGATTGGAAATTCTTTATTCTACAATTAAAGCAAAGGCTTAAAAGGAAAAACAGCACATTTCCAATTAAATCAACTAAGTACAAGTTAGTTAGTTACTACCATGTCCCATTTCTGAAATAGTAGCTTTTGTTGGCACGCTTTAGGAAGTAAATATTTACCCAGAGAAATGTAATTTCCTTTTCATTTATTTAGAAACTACATGAGCTGATCTCTGCTTTCTAATTTTCTTCTTACTAGTTAGGGTAGTAGAGAGTTTTCTCATTTTCTTCATTTTGATATTAGAATCGCATAGTTGAGCTTGTGTATATTTGAAAGGGAAAGACAATATTTTCCTAATGTTAATTAGCAACTTTCTTTCTTACTTGCACTGTTTTTTTTTTTAATTAAAAAAAAAAAAGCCTGGATATAACATCAATGCTTATTTCCAAAGTTATTTTGAATAACATCTGCTGATGAGAAGCATGCAGAAAACTTTCATGCCAGTAAATGTAATTACTAATAATTTCATCATGATTGCTATGACTACAATTTACTTATTCTTAATTTATTTTTATAATGAACTGCTTCAGTAAAATGACAAATGATTCCATTAGTTAAGAAACTAAATGTCAATTTACATGTGGTCTTTGGTGACTAATTTGCTGAGTTGAGGTTTTTGTTTTCGTTATGATAATAATATTTGGCTATGCTCTGTGAGCAAAATTTATGAGGTCTTAAATATTAATCTTTCGATTTACTGAAACAAGGTAATTTTCAGCTTCAAAATGTTAGCAGTTTCTCTTTTCAGGGTCTTGACTACTCAAGTTTTAGGCACAAACTTTGGCAACACTGTCATCCAAAAAATAATGCTCACTTTGTTCCCTGGGATCAAAACAATTCTTTCTCACTAATGACTGCAAATATCAGCTCATTTCTAACACAGTTTCCAATGGCAAACATTAGTCAATTGTCAGTAAAAGAAAAGGGATTACATCAGCATTCAGGGGGAAAAAAATGTTCTGCTCCTTCTTACTCCACAGTCTATGTTCAATCAGCCTGGAGCTAATGGAAGCCCTCCAGTGCTGAGAAATAAACAAACACAGTTGGGCAAATAGTCCAAAATCAAATCTAGTATATAAGGTGGACAATACATAGTTAGTTCCATTACAGAATCCTCCCTTGGGAACTGGAGCAGTTTCAGAGCCCTTCTCATTACACACCAGCACCATCTGTAGCCAGCTTGAGCCTGATTTGGGAATGTATAAAGTACACGAAAAAAAATAGACTCCGAATCAGGAGCCAGAGAATCCTATTTCAAGTTTAAATTTTGCTTGTGAAAGATCATTTGGTTTTAGACTCAGCAAACAGTGGGCCTCATCACTCACAATGAGGGATGTAAGTTACAAGGATTACTTCAGATAGGGGAGAATGAAGGTAATTGCTACTGTCCACAGGGATAGCCCCAGCTCTTGTAGAGCTCAGGAGAGTTACAGCATGGTCCCATTAGCTGCAGAGCTCCCATTCCACATCAAGTGGCAGGCCCCCTTTTCCTTGTAGCATGTGTTGCAGCGCTGCTGTTGAAGTGCATTATTTAATTCGGACTTTAAATGGAAAGGAAGCCAATGGCATAGGCATCCCGGAAGTCTGTAGGCACATTATGTGTGTATGCCTGTGAATTTTAAGAAAAGCTCTGGCTCAGGAATGGGACAAAATCTTTTATTTACTGAAAAATAAACCGTGAGTCATGAGCAGGGAGTGATGATGTTGGTTGTTACTGTCTGAGGGCTAAAAAATCAGGGACGTTATTACCATCTCAAAATTCATCGCAATATTATGTGTAGTACTTGGATATTTTCACCCAAGATAAGCCACCATCCACCTGGCAGGCGGAAGTTGCTTTATCAATGTTTTCTATTGCCATTTTTATTCTCATTCCCCTCCATTCCCCTACCAAACTCCACCTTTGTCTGGCATCAAAATGTCTCCAGAAATCTGATTCTCTTCCTGGTTTGAATCACACTCATACAGAACTGCACATGATGATGGTTCTCCAGACTTTTGAACGCCATGAAAAGTCTGTATGTAAATTTGGGGAGCACCATATATAAAGTAGCTAGGGATTCCCAGGCATGGTAGATTACATGCTTCTGAGGTTCAAAGAAGGCACTCGGAACACTGTTTTGATTCTGGCTTCCTGACCCAGCAGAGGCTGTACCCCCTGTAATTTGAAACCTGAAAGTAGAATCCAGCCCCCGACTTAGGAAAACCCACAATCCTCAAATTGTGTCTCCCTCTCCCAACACAACGTGTCAGCACACAGCACAGGTGGGAATCATTCATTATCAGTAGGACCCGACTCTGGTGCTCACCTGCCCGCGGAGGCGTTCCTAAGCTTGCCCAACTTCAGATCCCCTCCGTGGTGGCTGCGGCGGCATTAACTCTGCCCCCTCCCGTCTTGGTAGGAGTGATCAGGACCTCAGGCTTGACTTGACAGTGGCTTTGCTCTAGGCAAAAATTTTGTGTTGGCAAAGTTGTCGTTGCTCCATCCTGTGAGATGGACCTCTGGTCTTCTTTGGAATTTGACTTTCTCTGTTCTTGGCCTTGGCTGAGAAAAGCTGACAGTCCTTCAGAACACTTGATGAGGGCACCTGGGTGGCTCAGTTGGTTGAGCAACTGCCTTGGGCTCAGGTCATGATCCCAGACTTCTAGGATCGACTCCCGCATCGGGCTCCCAGCTCCTTGGGGAGTCTGCTTCTCCCTCTGACCTTCTCCTCTCTCATGCTCTCTCTTACTCATTCTCTCCCAAATAAATAAATAAAATCTTAGGGGGGAAAAAAAAAAAAAAGAACACTTGATGAGTCCTGTTCACATCAGTTCAAAATCTTATTTGCGGAATCTCCTTCACCGTAGATTGTGGTACTGACTTTTTTCGTGACTATTTAGAACCTGAAGGCTCCAGTAAGAGAAACATGAAATTCAATCTTAGTTCTATCACTTTCTGGTTGGGGATTTGTGTGAATTACTTAATTTTTCTAAACCTCTGTTTACTCAACTAAAAAATAGGTATAGGGACCCCTGGGTGGCTCAGTTAGTTGAGCATCCGACTCTTGCTCTCAGCTCAGGTCTTGATTTCAGGGTCATGAGTTCAAGCCTCGTGTAAAAAAAAAAAATGGGTATAATAATAGTATTTGTATCATAAGGTGACTCTGAGTATTGAATAACTTGATCTCTGTGAAGATCTTTAACTATCAAGTTAGTACTCAATAACTGTTAACTGTCATTATTAGTAACTTAATAATCATCTAAACTTGCAATGCAATTTGCTCCTTGCTTAAGATTTTGTTCAGTAGCTTTTGATCCTGGATCATCCCCACTGAGTTCTGATAATTCTCCTCATGACAGTTCAAATGATGTCCTTAAATACTTTATCCACAAAGAGACAATAGACAACATTTAGCATATAGTTCCTGTTGCCAAACACGGAGCTAAGTACAGTAGAGGCAAATCACATTTAATCCTTAGAAGAGTTATACAAAGTATGAATTACTAATACTACTATTTTATAAAAAAGGAAACTAAAGCTGTAGGAGTTAAGTCCTGTGCCCAAAATGTATGGGAAGTAAGTGGCAAAGCTGGGACTTAAAACTACCTTTGCCTGTGGCAGAGATTGACATAAATGTGTCAACACCCATTTCCTCTTCTCCTGGACACAAAGACTCTTAATGCCCAGCCTCTTGCAGTATAAAGCTTCTCTACGTAACTGGGTTTTAGCCAGTGGAGAGTGAATGAAAATGATGTGCACAGTTTCAATGTCTGGTCCCCTAAAATCTCCGTTCAAAATCTTCTACCAGCTGGATGTGAGTACCACATGGGGAAAATGGCAGAGCCTCACCCACCCCCATCCTTGAATAACCGTGTGGAGCAGGGCACTTCCCGCTCCCCGCTTGCTTTGCCAGCTGAGCTGGACCAAACTTGGTTTGTGCTGGAGGCATATGCTTTTAAATCACATCTGATGTTGCTGTAACTAATGCTGTATCCAACTCCAAAGGATTCTGTCTCTGCTATTATATTACGCTGGCATAAAACCAGCCAGAAACATGTCACACTTTGCTAAGACACAGAGGAACTGCTGAAATGTTTCCTAGGTATGTTGCCTCAACTTTGGAATAAAGGTGTCCACGCTTTTAATTAATTATTCAAAGCATTATAAAATGAAGTCCTCAAATTAGAGGCTGGTATATTTAGAAAGGTTCCTATTTTGAGTATTTCCCAATTACCCAAAAGTGGTATAGAAATGAAATAGTCAGGATATCTTTAATCATAGGAATCAGTCCCTTAAAATTGTCTTTTAAAAGTTTCTTAATGATTTGCCACAGTACCCTTGATTTTGTACCTCTCTATGTAATTGACACATTTTTTAAATGAACTAAATCGTAGTATCCTACACAGTCAATGATATTTTTTAAAAAGTAGTGTTCTGTCAAAATCCTCTGCATGTTAGGACCCATTAAGTATGAAAATTTCTTGCATATTGCCTTTTCACAACACATCAATTAGCAACAGCAATCATGTCAAGGAACTAATGCTTTTATTCCACAGTAAATTCAGAACTTTCCAAAATATATCTTTTTGTTTCCACTCATATGCCATGGAGGGAAAGTATAGTGAAGATAAAAAGTTCGATAAAAAGGTAGACAGTTCTACCTTTATATCTTGTCTCCTGCATTTACAAGTTCTGTGACTTTGAGAGATTTACTTAAAATCTTTGGGTTTCATTTTTCTCTTTTGTAAAAGAGGGGCAATGATTACATCTTCAAAGGTTCAATATGAAGAGAAAAAAGTCATTTAGGAAAAGCATTATTGACTGATACATAATAAGTGCTCAATAAATACTAGCTTTTAGAAGACTATAATTATTATTAAGTGTACATTTTCCAAAATATTTTATCTAAGATAATCTTTACATTATAAATTCTGTGCTGTCAGACATTTCAGATGGAAAAAGTCTGGACTATATTTGTATCCACTATGTCTTAACGAGAAGACATATTGTGAATGAAAATGGTGTGTTTCATAGATATTTCCAAGAGATTTGGAGTTTTTATTTCAGATTCCAGGAAGCAGAGATTTAATGGCTAATATTTAAATGACAGGAAAGAAATTTTTCATTTGGGGTCAAAAGCTTTCTCCTTTTGTTAATGTAATGATGTCAAAGGATGGCGGAACCCCATTCCTCTAGCTTAGTCTGATCCCAAATGATGATGAAATAGAATATTCATCAGTTCTCTCTTCTCCTGAGAATTGGAAATAATTAGTCTCTACCCTCTACTTGGTGATTTGTGGAGGAGGAAGAGGAGAGGAATTTTTGTCTTTTTTTTTTTCTAGTTAGAAAATTTAAGTTCCCAGTCGTCTACCGAATACCTACTTGTCTTGCTCTCAGATGTACCGTCAACTTAATTGCTCCTCTTTCAGCATGACTGGAGGCACCTCTTGAATCCTGTGTATATCCAAGCTATAGCCATCGAAAGATTAGATGCTGTCAATGAGATTTCTATACCAGCTGTGGGCATTTTCCAACCACAAAGACCTCTCCTCCAGTGTCACTCCACTACCACATAAAGAAAGTTCTTTAAATAAAGCCGTTCAGTACGATTCAGCAGTACATTTCATTGGGTAATTCAGAACTTCCTCTTCAGCTTCTCTGCCCATCAAGTTGTTCTCTTACAGGCAACTAAACTCTGCCTTCCCCCCGCGAGACTCATTCTCTTGCCCTCAAAATGGCCCTGCTTTTTGTGTCTCTATTTTTGTTGATGGCATCATCATCTTTTCATTAGCTCCAAATAGAATCTTTAGTCATCTTTGACTCTTTCCTCCCCTTCAAGTTCTAAAATCAGTCACATCTAACTCTGAAATTTCACTCACATTCATCCTCCTACTCTATCTTCATAGCTTCTATAGTCTGGGCTTTACCCACCTGTCGCAGAGGCTGGCTCATTAGCCCCATATCTGACCCCTCTGTCTCTACTCACTTTCAACTGCCTCACAGCCCCCAATTTATTCTTTATTCTCTTGGCATAATTTTCTGTCTAAAGCACTGATATTCCTCCACCCTTAAAACCTTGGTATAATTTATTAAGATGTCAATACATACTTTGTTCTCACTATACTTTCTGTTCTGCTAAATTAAATTTTTCCAAGTTGTTAGACCTGGGTTTTCTTGAACAAGAGAAATTGCAAGGTAGAAAGCAGGAATTGTTTGCAGAAAACTGCTTATGCCAACTTTTGCTGCCCACAGTGTGAACACCTTGAAAGGATTATCCTCTTGGGCATGTTGGAGGAGAGTTCCTTTGAGAAATCAAGGTGTCAGGCATGACACCGAACACTAGAGGATTCTTCTCTTACAAAAGCTTTATTTTTCTGGGGAACTGAAAAAGAACTGCTGTAGATGATGCCGGCAATGCAATCAGTGGTGGGTCTGGTGTCAGAAGGAGCAGGCAGCAGCCATTTGAGGGCAGAATCTCTATCTATCAAAGGTAAGGTTCTCTAGAAACATTTGAGTCAGAGTTTAGTGTGCAAATTGTTTATTAGGGATTAACACTGTTAAAGAAAGGAAAGCAGAGTGAGCAGGATTGGGTAGTGGGACCAAGTTATTTGTGGAGCAGGCTGGACAAAGCCTCGGTCAACCCGACAATGAGGTGTAGGGTGAAAACTGGCCATCAGAGTCATCTTGCAACACAAACTGTCCTAGGAAGGGCACAAACTGGGTGAGGAGGTTCTTTGTGGCTGAAGCAGACTGGGCAGGAGCTGAGATCTGGAGGCTACCTGCTGACCACACCCTTCTACTGCACAGTAAGTCCTTCTGTGCAGATGGTCTGGGGTGAGCCTCTCAGTGTCCACCATGATCTCTATAGAACCATTGGGAGCTGGCATGAGGGAGAACCTTTTCACTCTAAACTTTTGGAAGAAGAGCAACTTTTCTCTAAAACTGTTTGTCACTCTCAAATAAGGGTCAAGCATAGTAAGGGTAAAGTTCTATTGCCCGAAAAGCAATGCCTCTCCAGTCTCATTGACTTTGAGCTTCACAGATGGAAACACTCAAGTCCAAAACTGCAGGAGCTTCAGTGCAGCCTAAGAGTCACTGGAAGCTTGGCAAAACTCACAAACCCATCGACAGTCAAGGTGAATGCCAACAGCAACCATTCATGTTCACAGATAAGTATTTCTAAAATTTTTCAGAATTATTAAGGATAGATAAATCTGTACAAAAAAAAATAATAATAGACACCCTAAAGCCAAGAAGTTGGAAGATAAGTCACAATGATTTGAATATTCTTTATGGGCAAGTCTGTGCTATTTGGGTTACAATAGTTACATATTCTCAGGTTTGTCTTTCTTTCTAAATTATGTTTCACAAGATAGAAAATATCTCTTACTTGCTCATAGGACATTAAATATGCAAGTCAGTGAAACGAAAGGATTTAATTTAGTGTGAATTAGGTGTAAATGTAATATTTAGGGTGTCAAATTTTCATAATTTTTAATATATTTAGATTGCATACTCTTATTTTCTATAGAAACAAAGTTGGTTATTTTTTTAAAAGATTTATTTATTTATTTATTTATTTGAGAGAGAGAGAGAATGAGAGAGAACATGAGAGGGGATAGGTCAGGGGAGAAACAGACTTCTGGCCGAGCAGGGAGCCCAATGCAGGACTTGGTCCTGGGACTCCAGGATCATGACCTGAGCCAAAGGCCATTGCCCAGCCAACGGAGCCACCCAGGCACCCCAGAGTTGGTTATTTTAAAAGAATAATACTTTAATAAACCTATGTATATATTTAAAATATAAGTTATTTAAAATGTGAATTTAAAATTTTATGGAATTGCAAATTACCTAAAACAGTGCTTCTGCCCTAAGTGTGTATGGGAGGAAGGGAAGTAGGGGGATGTATGTGCTTGCATAAAATGTATATGAAGAAGAAAGGAAAAGATAGAATAACAGTTTTTAAACAGGAAGTCTACCTCAGAAACCCACTCTTGAAATAGAAATGTTTAGGAAAACCCTTGATCAGATTATTGGAAATGAAGAGATTAGAAAGGTAGACATTGAAAATGAATTGTCATGGCATGTCAGACACTGAACATACAAATTGATTAAGACAAAGGAGAATGCAATGAGCTCCCAGTCATATATAATAACTGACTTTTGTATAGTGTTTTCATCGACATTTTCCCATTTGAACAACCAGGTTATGCATTATAACAATTTTCACTTTACATATGAGGAAACTCATGTCAGATGCCTAGTTTAGAACAGAAATATGATTTTGAGTCTGTGATAATTGGTGCAACATCCTCCTTCCTACGTCATGGTGACCAGCTACTGATACTGAGTTGAAAATATTCTTAAAAAAAAAAGAGAGAGAAAATATTCTTAAATTAGTACATATGAGATAATGTTCATTCATCTTTTCATTCCACACAATTTAGTAAGCCCAAGGATCAAGGCCACCAAGTGAAGGGAATATACAGACAAAATAGACTAGATTCCTGTCCTAAGAATGCCTACAGTCTAAAGCATAGGACTCTGTGGAGACGGATTGGTGGAATGTTCTAGAATGTGCTCGTATGCTAAATCTAGGAAGAAAGATAAGTAGAAAGTTCCATGAAGATGATCCCAGGGAGAGCAGTCTAGAGTAAAACAACAAATTGATTTCTCATAGAGTATGTGATATCAAATCTTCATGTGGATGAACTTGGAGTAAAATGTAAAGGGTAAGGGAAACCATACCCCAGAGGATGCTGTCTGATCTACTGAAAAATTAATTCTGTGCACGATGAGGGCCAGTGAATGGTTTTAAGTTGAAGAATCAAGATTTTAGAACCAACACCTTCACTTGTGCAACAATGAGGAAACTGCTTCCATTCACAACTGTGGATTAGCATTGAGGAAAATGAAGCCGGGAGAAGGGGGAGAAGCTGGAGTCCAGACTAGCAGTGTGTGAGTGGAGAGAGATGCTGGGGGCTTGATCTGGGAGCTCTTTAGGAGACAGACTCAACTGGACCTCATGATAGATTTCAAATAAGAAAACGTAGTGAATAGGAGGTGCGATGCCTTTTCCCTGGGATGAAAGGAAAACAAACAAGAGTGGGTTTATCGGTGGGAGATTATACAAGTACATGTCAGATGGATTTGTGAATAAGGAGACTAGATCACCTGCTACAGGGATCACAATGGCCTGGAGTGATGGAGCTTTGCATAGGTTCTGTGTGAGAGGCCGAGCACCATGTGAAAAGATCTCTATTGGATATCATGGTCTATCGAGGGTCCTTGCCATATCCTCACAGCATTATCAAGCCCAGCTATCTCTTTTCTACTGGCCCTCAGCTCCTCAGCATCAGAGTCAAACGTGCAAGGCTGTGCAGACCCAACTCTCAGCCGTCAAGGGACAGATTAAGAGAAGGATGGGAGTTGAAATGTAATTCCAAAACTTCTGAGCTAGGTATGACAAAAAGCATGGAGGATTAGAACTGAGACTGGAGGCCTTGATGACACAGAAGATTGTGTGTAGAGGGAGTACAGATGAAAAGAACCGGAGAAAGGAATGTCATGTCAAAGGGAGCATACTGTAATTTACATCGTCTGAATTGATACAATATCCCTGTGCATGGTGCGGTAGTCTTGTACAGCATTTTACCATGCAGAGTGCGTGTTAGAGGTAGAAAGGACTCCAGAGGCCATTTATTCTTGTCCTCTCTGTTTACTGGAGACATAAGTAAGCCTTAGAAACCAGGCAGCGAGCTAGGGAAGAGCTGAGGAGCCAAATACTGACTTGGCCAGGTTGTCTGCCTACCCCAGATATAGCTAAAATTTTAACAAAGATTTGTTAAACCCTTGCTAAATGCAAGGCACAATGATTAGCATTTGCTGATACATCATCCCTATTCTCAAGGAGTTTATTAACGAGTGTCTTACTGAGAATTCACATTATATATTAAATCAAGCAATTATTAAAGGGATTATTCTAAAAAAATTAAGAATCCAAAATCCCTCTAAATTAAGTAAGGTGTGTCACCAAAGTGTTGAATAGTTGCCTCTTTCCTTATGGAATCACTATTTGGTATCACTAAGTGAAGAGATAGTGGCATAATTTTTATGTTCTGGGTCCTTAACTTATAGTTTCTATGAAGAATGCCTGCTGAAATAAAAATAAATAAACTAGAAAGTTATTTCATATTTTTACTTTCCTATCTACAGTATTAAACTGTGCTCATTTTTTCCTTAATTTTCCCTACTAACTTTCTGGTGAGGCTGGAATTGAAACTGTGTACAAAATGCTTCATTTTTTTTTCACAACAATTATTTTTTATGTTCTTCACCTCTGGTGAAATGACCTCTACCGATTGTATCATTTTACAAGAGGCAATCAGGAGCTTTACAGGAAAAAAAAAAACACAAAACAACCACAAATATTTTATTAAATTAATTTAAAAAGAAATATTTGAACATGAAAATCTGCATAGTATAAATATTTTATATGGGAAATAGCAATAAAAATTAATATTTAGTTCTATTATTCGTATGTACGGAGGGTGGAATGTGCGAACTAATTTGGAAGCCATGGTTCTCCTCCTAGAATATGCCAAATAGCATATGTAGAACGATTTTGCTGTACCATATTTTAAAGCTTGCTTATATTAATTCTGTTTTACTGTTTTTTAAACCATACTCATGATTATGTTTCTCACATATTTTCTTGAATACTCATATACCACAGAGATAGAACATATAAATAAATTAATGTAAAATCCTTATAACCACTACAACCAAATTGGAAAGAATCCAATATAATACATATTAAAACTTCTCAGTGAAGTGTGAGACCGAGATACTTACCAGCACTTCTTTTTTCTGTGCATACTGCAGTATTTAAATGGCGCTGGGATGCCCCTGGCTGGCTACATCGGTCCTCTACAGAAGCGAAGGGATCCAGTTTCAGTCTTCAGAAGTAGAAGCCTCCTTCAGGTTTGGCTCTCCGAGCAGTATTTAGAACTGTCCGAGAGCTGTCTTGGTGGTCTGAGTAATTTGGTTCAGATTCTCAGGGTGCTTTACTTTCATGAAATAGTCTCCTCTGGGAGGATCATCAAATTGAAATGATTCCTGAGCCTGTCTCTCTTTTAACTCTTATTTTTTGTCACAAACTTTTTGTAAAGTAAGATTCTACAACAGATTTCAAAGGTCTTACCATCCTTACCTACGTGTGTTAATGGCGCCATCAATCAGCTGAGCAAGCCCTGAGAAATGTGTAACTCCTGAAACAACTCCTCAATACGTTTGACTAGCTCTTCCTCAAAAAATATATAAAATCCTCCCAACACTGTTTTGCTTTTTGTTTTTTGTTTTACCATCCTTGCCATTCCCTCAAGAGTGAATTCGAGCAATTGATGAAAATAGCATGTGACACCTTGCGACTTGTCTCCTTTCTAATCATAGCCTATTTCCAGCTAAAGGAGTAATTATTTAAGCTACATGTGGGCAGTAGCTTAGAGAGGTGGTTTCAAGATGTCACTAATCCACCAACATCAGCATCACTGGGAATTTGTTTAAAAAGGCAAATTCTTAGGCCATTCCCATTTGGAATTAAAAAAAAAAAATCTCAGGGGTTGGGCTTAAGGATCTGCATTTTGCCAAGACTTCTAGATAATTCTAATGCAAATTAAAGTTGTATACCTGCTTTGGAATTCACCTTGCCAGAATAGGCCCATGTCTTAGGCGGAAAGCATTGCCCTACTCCATAGAACACTGTTGAGGGAAAGAGAGGGAGGAATAAAGGAGTCACAGAAGGGGTGAAGTCTTTGATAAGCCTTAGATTCCCACCCAGCAACAAGTAGAAACAACAAAACTGGTTATTACTAGACAAAGCTCAGGCAACATATCCCTTTATTACTACTTGGTCACATCACCCTGCTATCCCTCTTAATCACTGACTCGAGTATGAATTTTACCATCCAATTTTAGAATGACTATGTCCAGCTCTCGGTCTCAGGTCCTGGCACTCCAGTAGACCCAAGGTGCTGGTAAGAGAGACGCCTAATAAACCTGACCCCCTGCCATTCTAACCTGCTCACTCTGGGAAGCTAGAAACTGTTGCCTGACATGGAGGTCCCTGTCCCATTCCAAACAAGTATGGGAAATACTGTATCCACAGATCCTGAAATTAGCTCAAGCTACAAAACAAAACCCGGAGTAACTGTTGAAAATCCTTCACAGAGGATAACTGTCCAAGATGTAGTTGAAAAGAAAAAAGAAGTAAAGACAATTTATTTTTAGTTCCTGTGACATTTAAAATGTGTAAAAATTTGTAGGTAATTGCTTTGACGTGCTTCCACTCACGTGTGCCATTTCTCCTAGACAAAAAATTCAGGAACCAGGGGAAGAGAGTAATTCTCCTAGCAAATCACTCATTCATTGCCCCTTTTGGGGGGACTAAATTGTCCAATTCGAAATCAGGCAGAGAAGTCAAATTTATTGAACTTTAACTTGAAATGTATTGCTAGCGGAATGGCAACAAATAATTACATAGCAAACAATAAGCTAAAGAGGGTGACGGTCTTATGGCTTTTATAAATCTTTTCCATACCTAAGATAACCTCTTGGGCTCTCAAAAAGCGGTGAGGACAATGTCAAATTGTTTCTGTTTGGCTGCATTTTTCTGATTCCTGTTCATATCTGGGGTCATTTAGAAAATTATGAAGTAAAAATTATACACACACCCACCCTCCCCACCCCCCCACATATATAATGTAATAAATGCTTAGAAAAGGATAACTCACTAAAAGTACTGCTTACAAAAAGATATGGGAAAAACCAGTGGGATTTTTATTTTGTCAAAACCTTGTTAGTCATGTTTGGGTTTTGGATTTGCAGTCTGTAGAGTATTTTATACTTCTCAAATTTCTTCTGTTCACTTGTGACTCTCAAACCTAATAGAAATCTCCTTTTCCCCTTCAAGTAATACTTGTCTGCTTCGAGGGCTATCAGGGGAATACTTTCTAAAAAATTGTTCAAACCAGCCAGAGCAGTGCACAAATACATACCGAATAAGAACATACTGAAAAGCAGCCGTCAAAATAGCCAAAATAATCTAAAAGCTCATTGTAAAAAAAAATACAGAGAACAAAGTAGAAAGAGTGCCTTAAGGGCTTAGTTTCAATTTCTGTAATAATCCACCATTTCAGATAGAGTTAATTCCCCAGACTGTGTACACATGGATAATTTAATTCCATGGATAATCTCTAATATTTGTTTGGGGATAAAATGTCAAACTTTTCCCACTAAAACTTTTCACCTCACCTTTGGACAAGCGGTCAAATGGGGAGAGCTGTGGTTGCCTCTCGTTTGCCCTACTCCACACGCCAAGGGTAGTGCAAACAAAGTGTGAAATGGATCTCCCCACCTCATTCCTACCATAACCTCAGCTTCGTTTTGCCTGGATTGGGGCAGAGAAATGAACAAGGGAGTAGTGAAATGTGAAAGTCGAAGTATCTTTTTAAAGACATTTAATGAATTTCAAAAAATATAGGGATGATTATAATATTTTAATGGGATAGATAACATGAACACTACATAGAAAAATGGATATCTGGTTGTTTTGTTTGGGAAGGCAACCTTGGAAAAAGCTTAAGATTTTGAGGCAAAATGCCATGTTTTTAGATTGTAGCTCTGGCACGTGCTAGCTGAGTGACCTTCAGAACTAGAAAAATCCATGAGTCTTCATTTTGTCATCTCTGAGATGGGAATAGCAATAACTTTTTCAAAATGTTACAAGGATTAAATGAGGCCGTGCACATGATAAGCACTTTGAAACCCTAACTGCTGTGTAGCTGTTACTTGTTAAGAGCTAACATGTAGGGCGCCTGGGTGGCTCAGTGGGTTAAGGCTCTGCCTTTGGCTCAAGTCATGATCTCAGGGTCCTGGGATTGAGGCCTGCTTCTGGCTCTCTGCTCGGTGGGGAGCCTGTTTTCCATCCCCTCTCTCCACCTGCCTCTATGCCTGCTTGTGATCTCTCTCTGTCAAATAAATAAATAAAATATTAAAAAAAAAAAAAAAAGAGCTAACATGTAGAGTAGGAGAGCTCTAATACTAGCTGCATACACGACCAGGATGTTTCAGTGTGCTGAATGGCAAAACATCATTGGCAGCAACAGTCAGTGGTGTGCCCATGGGCTCCTTTGTTTCAATCCCACATTCTCATTCAGATGTTCTACCTCTAGTAGACGCCCACTACACATTTGCTAACAACCTGCAAAATCCTTTTCTAACAGACAGATTGAAATCCAGGACGGCAAGCAAGAGTCTTCGCGATATATCTTTTTCTCTAGCTGGCTAGAGATGGATAGCGGGACAAGTAAAAACAACTTCAGTCCCTGCATCTGGAAGACACATGTTTTCTCCGGCGGTCTACAGAGTTGCTTGATATAACAAGGAAAAATATAAGAAAGTTTTATTTTAAGAAGGTACAAGGGGTTTCTTTTTCATTTGATGTTTGCATATTCCAAAAATTAAGGAATTATGTTTCAGTGCTGTCAGCACCCTAGAGTGACTCTCCTTCAGAGAGAGAAAGAAAGTTGCTAGACAAAAAAACTCAACACGTGGCCTAAATATTGAAGAATCAAATACTTGCTAGTCCTTGGTGTGCCCCTCAGATTATTTTCTGTCACGCGTGGTAGGGTCTCAACTCCAGTGAGCTTAGGGAACAAAAGTAAAATGCATTGGTTCTCTCTGCCTCTGTCTCTCTTCTCCTTTCACATTATCCTTATTCTCTCCTGCTGTCATAGTTCTCTCATCTTTGGGAAGAACCATAGCCAACAACAGCCTGGGGCTATATACTAATGACTGTACCACCAGAAAAAAAATAGAATGTCCCTTCTTCAAAGCTCCAATTATAGTTTTCATCCTGGAAAATTTTCTTGAACAGCTTGACCTCAGGTACCCCTTGGGCCCATCTTGAGTCAGATATATGTGGGGTTGAGGGTGGGGTCTAAGACCAGAAGAGTGGGAAGGGAAAGAATTCTGGGAAGACAGATTTGGTATTTGGTATAAGGACAAATTTGGTATTTGATATTTGGTATAAGGACAAATTATTTTCATTAGTAAAGAATGTCTTAGAAATTCCATTAACTTCTGTAATAATTCAAATATTTTTTGCTAAATATATTTTAAGTAGAGGAAATGCTTTGAGTTATCACTGAAACATTTATAATACCCTTAAAGAGTACTGCAAAGCCTTAGATATTACCTTAGATGAAGGAAAAATCTTAAGTATTATTGTCAAATTTGAACAAATTCTCAACATAACAGTGAAATCAATGTGTGATGCTGAGGGTTTTATAGCACTGTGACATTTTAGAAGACAAAACTTTCCATTCCTCCTTCTGAGAAAATTAACTCACTAAAGACTTTTGGCATCATTCTCCTCAAACATAAAATTTCATATCAGCAGAGCTGGGAAGACATTATGACCTACAGAGAACACTTCAAAGTAAATCACTGTTTCTCCCATCCAGATCATCAAAATAGTAAGGAGATGAATATCTATTAAATAAAAGCTCAAAGAGAGCTGAGTTCTAACAATCTTCTCTATTTTGACAGTGGTCAGTCATGGATCTCTTCCACCGAGGTTGAACAAGTTGAGTTAGCTTCATCTCTGGCACACTTCAGAGCCTTCAATGAGCAGCGATGTAACACCTCCAAACCTACATGACTTACAGAACACCTTTAAAAATGGCCTCCAACTGCAGAATAGTTACTATCTTCTTCCAGAAGAGTAATCTTATTTGGTAACTATTTTTCATATATTTATGACATAGAGTTTGCCAGTCTTTACATATTATACATTTCTCTGACTTTTTAGTAGGCCAAATTTTCAATAAAATATTATAATTGGAAAGACCTCTTAAATTTTCAAAAATGAAAAAAGAATTTTAAAACTTCATGTGACATGTGATTTCTTAAATTTTAATTTGTAATTTCAGAGTAGCATAGTAGAATATTTAAAATTAGGACTTGAATAATATCTACTATTTAAATGTCACAGCCTTTGAGAGGATTGTTCTGCCCCCAGTCTTTCCAGTGTTCAGTCATCCTACACTCTGGGGAAAAAAACACTTTGGAAACTGGATTGCTTCTCTACTGAGAAGGTCTTTTGGATTTCTTCTATTTTCCCATCCAGATTTCTTATCTACTCTTTTCTACCCTGCTCTTTGTCCCAGAGTCTGACCTGTATTGACCACATCAACCATCTCCCTTGTCCTCTGACTTCTGGCTGAATTTGGAAATGGAAAATACCAATAGGAGACAAGAGATGGAGAAAAGACTAAGTTCAGGGTCTTAATTCCCTTATCCTATTTGTCACGACCAGGCTGCCCACCTCCTGGTTCCTGTAAGGCTGCATGTCAGCAGCACCCTGTCTGTTGGTTCCGTTGTCTGCTCATTTCTCATGCCTTCTCAACCTATAGGTGGTAAGAGTCAATGAAAGTGCCATCCTTAGGTGGAGTCATAAGGGCTTCTTCCTTTAGCCTAATGCTTTCCAGAGCCCCACTCTGATTCTCCACATCACTAAGAGTCTGCAGCATTAAAAAGATATGCTGACCCAGAGCTTGCTGTCTTCCCATTTAGACCATATTCAGGACTTCAGAATTCCCTGTCCAGGCTGGCCTGTCACCATTCCCAGGGCTACAGATGTCCTTTTCTCCAAGTCAGCCCTCCAAATCTTGGACTATGTTGTAAGTGAGTGCATCCTAGGGCCAGAGAAATGGCCAAAGGTTTGCGATATGTGGAATGCAGGTAGAGTTAGGATCTAAAAAGTAGAGGATCTCCCCAGGAATATATCTTTTTCCAATTCTTTCAGGTGTTACCCTTTTACCAAGCCATGTATCTAGGGGGCTATATCCACCTGAACGTATCCACCTGAGAATGCTTTCTTCAAATTTGCAAAAAAAGGTATCATGCAAACTAGTGGTAGCATTGCAACTGATAAAATCAAAGTTTTTTTTCTAATAGTGCTACCCTGCTCTCTAGGGTTTTCTTGAAGGTGCCTTGTTGGCTACTGTCAAGGCATGAAGGGGGAATTGTCAGTTAGGCAGGTTTTCCATTATTAATCAAAGCAGTGAGACTCTGATCTGTTTTATATATTATGTTATTTGTAAAGTTTTATTTGAATAGATGGTTCTATAGAAAAGTAATGTTGAATATCACTGGAATGTATGGTCTAAAAATTTCCATCAAGCTTATGCATTGGGAGGAACTATGATCTCCTATCTTAGACCTTGTGCAATCTTCTAGTCTTTTGGTTTTAGACCCTTCATTGAAACTATGAAATTCCTCACTGCCCACCTAGTTCCTTTACTGGTCCTTGTTCACATATGCCTCTCTAGCTCAGTTGGAGGGTCTTTTCCCCCTTCATTTCACCTTTCAAAGATCTGCACCCAAACCGTCTCCTCTGTAGGGTCTTCCAAGTTAATTTGAATACTGATGAAAATTGTAAGTTCTCCATCAGGTGCTCCAAAGTAGAAAGAACACAAGCTTGTTGTTAGAATTTTGTTGCTGTTTCTCCTGTTTTTTTTATTTTCCCCTTGTTTGAGCTCTAGATATCGTGCACTTTCTCTTGACTCTATAATAGGCAAAAGGTGGCTCCAAGTCATAAAGCTATCCTCTAATGTATTAAAATTAAAATAGAATTCAGTGTAAAGCAGGAACATAAAGATGAGCAGAAGGATTCAAATGAATGCCAGATTTCACACAAAGGAATGGAGAAGCACTGGCTGAATACCATGAACCAAGGGTTTTGATAGCAAGTTTTGTCACATAAGAGCATCTAACATTCATTGAACACCTACTATATGTCAGAAACATAATTTCACTCAAGCATCCCAATCTGCAAGGTAAGAAATATTACCAGCCCTATTTATAACTTTGTATATTTTAAATGTGCTTATTTTAAAAATCTTATCTGATTATGCTTTATAATTAATTTCATCTGAAGTAATTCATACCCTGATTATTAAATTTGTTGTCTACATTTTTAAATATTTAATTTAGTCGTTTGTTTGGAATTTTAATGTTTGGACTCAATTTGGGTACTTTTTGTTTTTCACTTTGAATTTTACTCTCCCGTGGTCTGTCTCTGTCTCTGTGTGCCCTTATTCTATTAATGTGTTTGGAAATTTTATCTGTGAGCTTCTTTTAAGTGTGATTTTCTTTTTTGTTCTCAACTTTTTTGTTGTTTATTCTCTTTGTCCTCCTTCTCTCTCACTGTGCACAACCTATTTGTTCAACTGTCTTATATTTGTCTCCATTTGGTTTCCTGAACTGAGCCAAGTCTTATAACTATTTAGGTACTTCTCTTCTCTGGTGGTTTGGGATTACTGGGGACTCAGTTACAAAAGCAATGGGGAATAGACTAGATACAGATCCAAGTTATGTGGCTGTGGCTGTGTTCTCTTGCCTTACCGAACATGCAGTTTGCAAAACACAGAAACCTTGACCATATTGTTATTACAAATACACATATTTCCCTATTTTGAATTAGCAAATGGGAGTACCTGATCTAATCTCTGGTTTTAAATTCTAAATTTGACTCTATTGCTCCATCTTGTGTGGAACATTTTCTTCATTTTTGCCCTGAAAAAATCCTAACTTCAAGTGCCTCTGCCTATTTTCAGGGTCAATGCCCAGCTGGCTCACAGTATCTCAAAACAATATTTGCCCGGAAACTTTGAAACCAATGAAAATATTTAAGGTAATTTGGCAAATTCAGAAAAACGCCAAATCACTATAGATTGACAGACAATTGTTTCTTAATGACTCCAAATGAACTTACCATTGAGTAAATCATTAACTTAATCACAACTGATAAAAATAGTATCAGCCAATGTAAAAAAATGTCAGTGTACTAATATACATATTTAAAATTTAGTGCTTAGATTTAATGTGCACATAAACCACAGGGTCTCTTGTTTTACAAAGTTTTGCATAATAGCTGCAGAATACAGCTATATTTACAAAAAAACATTTAAGGATATTTTGGCCAGGTTTTAAAATTACCAGACTTCCTGTAGTCAAAAGTAAAGAAGTCCTTGGGGAGGGTATGTGTTGTGGTGAGTGCTGTGAATTGTGTAAAACTGATGAATCACAGACCTGTACCCCTGAAACAAATAATACATTATATGTTAATAATAATAATAAAAAAAAGTAGAAGAGTCCTGACTGGGTACCATACAATAAAAAGCACAACCAAACAAGTAAATAAACAACCAAAAAATATGTTATCATTTCTTTAACTTCAGGATAGGTAACAATTATATGTTTAAGAGCTGTATTTAATAATTGGTTGAAAATAACCATTAACCCATTCTTTACCTTGTCTCTGAAATCTAAGATGTTAACAAATTGGTGATTTGGTTAGTCTATTCTATTTATTATGATGACAGTTAACAAAATATGTTAATTCATAAGATGATAGATAAAATATTGTTAACGAAATATATTCATTTTACAGGTAAGACTATTAAGTCTCAAAGGTTTTCAGAATATTTCCCAAGGCCATACAACAAGTTGTAAGTGGCAAAGCCAATTTTAGAAGTCACGTTTTTGGACGATGAATCTATTAGATTCAGATCTTAGTTTCATAGTCCAAAAACTAAAATAAAGCTCATTTTCTTATCTTGGAATCAGTCATGGGTATTTTACAAGTGTTATTTTATATTTTCATATTTCCATTGCTATTTTTTTTGCTATAATGTCATAATAAATATGCAACATATTCTTTTAAGCAACTTTCTAGAACTATAATACCAATGAATGACTTTACAAAAAGAATTATTGAATAGAATTTCCACTTAGTATAGAAGAAATAAATGCCTTGGTTCAGCAACATCCAGTAAGTGAGGACATAAATAATTGCTTATTAAAGACTTTATATAAAGAATACTACAACCTCTAAGTATTAGCAATTCAATAATGAAACATTATGATTTACTTGCTACTACCATTAGTAATTGACATCATGGATTATATAATATTACTTCCTGCCAGTAATTTTGATTGAAGCAAAGGAGAAGTGGCCATGAAATATACCTTTATAACTATATGAATACAGTACAATTACTATGAATGGCTGATGAACTCTTTAACTTTCTGATACTCATTGGCAAGCTGTATTAAATTTCATTCTGTGGCATGTGTCAAGGAAAATACAAAACTCTATTTACTGGGCCAATTAGAGGGAGAAGGAATGTTCAATCAAATTTATGTGAGGTCTGAATAAGTTACATCACATTTAACCTTGGATAGGGGAAGAAAATGTTCTTAGACTTTTGCACTTTTGATATAGGAAAGAAATTGATAAATTGATGGGGAATTCACAACAAAGGGAAATTTTGCAAGGCCATAGCATATGGAGGTCCCTGTGTTATAGACAATGGAAGACCTGAGCTTCAGCAAAATAAGAATGGCCAAGATCTCCATGAAGATCATAAGCACATACGATGGTATTATAAAGACAAGGTTATACAACCTCATTCCTTTCATGTTCATATGAGGACATAGCTGTCTAGATAAATGTATCCATTTAGAAATTCTTGTTTATAAATAATTTTTGAAAGCAGAAAATCTGTCTCCAATCTAGAATTTGTCTAGGTTAGAGGAGGGAGTCTCTATTCTTGAGTTAAGAGAAAAAAAAAATATGACAAAACCAGTAACCCATGTGCAATTGTTAAAACTTCTGATATCTCTAACAGAAATGCAACTGTCTGGCCTATGTGTGATCTCTTATTTTTGTCTCAGCACACACAAAAAACCATGGCCTCTAAGTGTCAACAGAGGTAGAATTCAAGGTCTCTCTGAAGATGACCTAAGATACAAATATGGGGCCCAAAGAATTGAAGAAAATTTGGCCCATGGCCCCTTTAAATTTTTCCTTCAGCTAAACAGACATCTAGTCATTTGGAAAAGAACCCACCCCCTTGTTAGACTAGCTGAGGGACAATCCCCTGTTGTCATTTTTATTGTCTGCCCTGGAGAAGGAGGCAGCTTGGGATGCCTAATGGAATCTTGATTCTATTTCACAGCTACAGAGCACAGCCAGAGGCCCGTGGTGCTTTTGTGAGCCAGAATCCACGGAGGCTAATTTTGGCTGAATAGAGGCTAAAGAGAATTCATTTTTCCTTGTTACATTTATTTCACTAAAATTGTTCAAACTCACAAGATATTGCTGGAAGGACACCAGCAAGCACTTCTTAATTGGGGCCCCATTCAGTAGCAAAACTGACTTTGCAGGTACCAGCACAGAGGTGATGAGGATTTCAGGAGCCCTAAATGCATGGAAATTAACCTTAACACAGGAGATATAAACGTTATCTCTACTTAGATGTGGAATGTAATCTCGAGGCTTCTGTTTCACATACTTGCTGGAAACTGTAACCATGGCTCTCATCTTTCAGTTGCTACATATGAAATGTTTCATGTCCAGACATCACCAGTAGATTCTGTCCAGCATGCTCAGGGAGATAATTGCTATTCCCCCAACACTAAGAGTCTCTAGAGATAACTAGTAGCAATTGAGTTTTAACCAGCATTCAGGAAGCCAAATGGACAATAGAGATACAGGAGGAAATGTTTTGCCCTTCCCTCCTACTGAAAATTTTAATGAGTAAGAAAAATTTTATATTTACATTTTTAAATGTGTGCAATGTTCTGGTCTTACAATGATCTCAGTGTTAATAGTATGGAATCCTGTTCTGAATTCTAATCTTGCACACATTCTGATTACTACTCATAACTTATTCCTTGCAGACTTTTAACTCGGTAATTAATAAGGACAGCCACTCAACTGCTAAAGTCTTGCAGGAGAAATTTGCTAAGTATTGATATGACTTTTATTATTTTCTATCGGCTCTTCAATCTTTGTTTAAAGGAAGCATCATCTTCAGGAGGTACTAGGGAGAGATGTAATTATCCCCATTTTACAGATGGAAAAATTAAAGCTTATGGAGACAGGGATAGGAGTGCCTCATAGAAGAATTTGTCTTCTGTTTCAAAACTCACTCTTTTGAAATTGGCGATATAAAATAAACCCGATGAATTTAAAACACAATTCTGCAATAGAAGATTGTGTTTCACAAGGGGAACTTGGGGAGAAAATGAATTTCCCTGTAACTGGTACTCCACGTTGTTTGTTGTCCAGAGGGTTCTGAGGGTAGTTAACCTAAGCTCACCTGCATTAAATATTGACCCTGAGGGGCAATTTGAGGCCTTGCTAATGGGGCAATTTGGGGCCTTAATGATGCAGACAAAAAGGTCCACAATCCTACTTGATGAAGTGAAGAGGCTCATTAGCATGATTTTCAAGGGTGGTGCTCAAAGAATTAGCTTGCCAACCAAAGCCATGTCTAAACTGGTCAAATAATGAGCTCTTCATTTAGCTAGAGTGCTGTATTTGACCAGCATCTCCATGTTCTTATGTATTCGAATTTCTTTTCTTCTAGAGCATTAACTTTTTTACCACAACCTAAACGGACAGCTGAATTTTTGCAAAACTTTGAGAGGGTACCAAATATGTTGTATTTTTTAAAGTGATACAAAATAAAAGGGGAGTTACCGTCAGCTTATCCGAAATCACCAACTATGCCTACTAGGAGAAAGTGCTGTGGTGAAAACAATGGCATATTGTTTCAGTTACTGGATTTATGGAACACATGCCAGTTTCTGACATAGAGTGGCAGCAAATTTAGGGAATAAGACATACCATATCACCTTTAAATATCAAGCAACAGAGTGCCATCACATACATGATGACATGCGTGGAGCTTTTGCAAGGGCTCAGTGAATTTAAATCCATAATGCCTTGTGTAGACGAATGGACACTCAAATACATGCCACACACACACACACATAACATGCAAACCCACATGTCAATGTTAACTCAGTCAAGTAGAAAAGGCAGCTCTACATATACTCAGTGCTTCATTATTAGAAATTCACATCCACTGAACAAATACATGGTAAGAATTATCAACGAAGGTGGAGAATTTTCCTTGTTTATGGAAAATGTGTTTAAAGACTTTAAGAAACATCACATTTAGTAAGTAATTGAAAATATCTTACTTCGTCAGATAAATAAGTCAACTTTTTTCTTGTATAATTTTATGTAATATACTAGCACACTATCTAATTCGATTATGAAGTACAACAACAGACTGTTCTTTGACTTATTCTTAACTGCTATACCAGATAGACTAAAGTGCCCTCAGCTTTGCCCTAGGCTCTTAATGCCTCAAGCTACTGCTTTAGTGACTGATTCAAGGGAAAAAAATAAAGAATGAAAATTCAAAATGTGCCACTTTTAACTAATCAACTGCAAGATAATTCCCTTTCAGCACTGGCAACAGATAACTTTCCTACATATGTATTCTATAGTTGCCCACAGTCTTTGAAATGAACGTATTTTTAAAAAGGAATAATGTAATTATTATCAAAACTAATTGGTCCCTCAAAAGACCCAAATTTAAATTCAATAAGCACCGTAGAAATGACCGGGTTTTAAGTTCTGATGTTTCACCCTACTACATTTTTAATTATGGCAGATATGGTCTGCCACTGGGATGTAGAAAAAAGGGGGGGCAAAGATGCCCGACATTCCTCCATATAAAAATGTTTTTGTAATCACTCTATTTAAATAGTAACATTTTATTTTTTTAAGCACTTAGTTTCTTGATCAGGATCCATATTCATGGGGTCTTGCTGTAATCCACTTTACCACTTAATGTTGCAATTCAAATGTTCAGTCAGAAGCAAAACCCTCCAGAATAAAGCATGAATATTACCGTGTGGGGCTGTAAAGAGAAGACTATTAGAATATATCACCAACACACTAGGGGACCATTTAGTCCACTGCTCTAAATACATCATTTAATTACAATGGAGACATTACTTCATGTTTCTACTGATGTAAGTATTATTAGAATTCATGATATTCGCAGGCTACTGTGGGCCATTACATTGGCCATAAGCTATTCCATAAGATTTACTACTAAAGGCCCGCAAGGGTATTTGAGCATTCATGGATTCTGTGGCAGTAGGCTTTTATCTAAGACACATAAGTGAGGGACAACCAAGTTATTATCTCTAAGAAACATAGCTTAATATTTTGGATTCTAAAGGTTAAGGTACCATAAATCCTGAATTACTCTGAGATATCACATAAAGAGACATTTTTATTTTATTTTACTCTATTCTGCCTCTTAAAATATTTTATGATGGCAGTTTCTAGAGTTGTACCGTGTTGTTTACATTCAGTCCCTGGATGCATCAAAACACTGACACAGCATTTCTTTTAAACTATAGTAATGAAAGCACATATATGTATATGTATATATATATATCTCGTGTGTGCGCGCATGTATAGGTTGTTGTCTGTGGTATAGAGGGAAGGGAGAGGGAGGGGTTAATCAAATGCCTTTTTTTTTTTTTTTTTTTTTTTAAAGGCATACCCAATTTCCATTTTAGGAGTCTTGCTCTCAGTGCTTTGATTGGCCCTTTTCATGATGGGTGTCCTTGTGTTGGTCAGAGCTGAGCCGATTTGCCCTTAGAGGCAAAGCCAGGATCCTCTTGGGAAGGGAGATTCTGAGGGACTGCACAGGGAAGAGCAGAATCAGCTGTAAGAAGCAGCTTCCGAAGACTGCTTGCCTTTTTAGACAGTGAGAATTACAACTAGAAATCCAAGCAAAGACTGCATAAGGGGCTTAGTGTATTTGTCACAAAAATAAGCAGACAAGAAAAAAACTTTTGTTATGAAATGAAAACTTCGGATAACTTCCCAACAAATGAAAGCTTTGGAAAAACAGGTATTAACATGAAATTCAGCCAAACGCTCCAACATCCCCCTGTGCTGTGGCAATTCCAGCTTTCCATTTCTCTCCAACTCTCTTTCTTGGTGTTACAAGGCACCTGCTAAGATTCTGAGTCCTAGCTCATGAAGTATTTAACTCTTTTGCTTTTTCCAGGAAAACGATCAGATTCGTCAGCATTGGTTGTCTCATCTAGAGAGAGATCTAAAATGACAAATAACAGCAAACAGCTAGAAGGGGACAGGAGGGTACAGGAGTTGTGTTTATTCGGAGACAGGAAGAGATATTAGGTCTGAACACAGAAAGTCAACTGAAAAGTTTGGCAGACAAGTCACATATTTGGTTTCTGAAGTTGAAATATGGATGCCTCGCTTCTGTGGCAGATTTTTCTGTGGTCCACCTTCCTGCCTACCCTCCTCTTTACCCCAAACTAAGAATGTACTAGTCTGGACCCTTAAAACTTCTCCTAGGGGAAAAATTTCCCACCTCTGCTACCTAAACTGTCACCAGAAGGGTTTATAGCTTTGCATGATTTATAAATGCACTAAAATGTTATCTTTAAGACAAGGAAGTAAGTACAATAAGCACAGCTGCCTTGGACAAATTTAGCTATTCTTCACTAAAATCTAAAATATTTAATTATTTCAATTTAATTTAAAAATCACCATATATACACTAAGAGTATTTATCATAAAGTCCCATTACTTTCTTTTTTCATCCAATTAGAATGTGCTAAAGCATTGCCCTTTGAGGCCAAAATTCTAGATTTGACCACTTTGTATTTTACATACAGTGCACACATTTTGTCCTCAAACACACTAAATCTAAATAATATTTTAAAAGCTTAGCCTTTTGAATTAACACTTCAGGTTTAGAAAGGTGCTATTCACCTTCCTAATTCTAAACCAAGTAGTGCTTCCTCTTCAGAACTGAGTAGCACCTGTGTAATGGGAGCTTGAACTCAAGGGGTTCCAAAATCCCAATTGAGAGAGCCAGCCCAGGATTTTGGGAGCCTTTGAACCAAAAGACCAGGGCTGAGGATCAGGGCTTTATGATTTCTGCCTGGGGGAATCATCACCCTGGTGACCCAGAGACATCCAGCCAGAGTAGCCTGTGAAGATTTGGGGTTGAACTGATTCCCAAAGAATGGGCTGAACAGGTAGACTAATACTTAGAAAGGGTTAGGATCCCATTAATTATCATGCTTATTGAGCAACTACTGTGTGCAAAGTCCTACTGCAAATGCCAGGGACACAAGAAGGAAACCAAAAAAAAGGTAGAAATCCTTGGTTTTTTGACTCTACCATTGTGGTGAGAGCAGTTAAAACCAAGGTTCACATGAACTCACCAGGAAACATGTCCCACCATCCTTGAAAGTGTGGCTCGCTCCCAACTCAGCCTTCCCATCTGGTTCTCCTACCAAATAGAGCAGCTCCAGGTTTAGCCTCACATTTTTAGGTTTAATTCCAGTGGGTTCAGATGGTACGTCTTGGGTACCCATATTCATCTTACTGAGTTGTCTCTTTGAAGTCATTCTGACTTTGCCTGAGGTGAGGAGAAAACCCCTCCCATGCCTCACCCTTGGGTAGGGATGGGAGTTCCATATACAGACAACTACCTCCAGAGAAACTTCATTTCTCAGCTCTAGAGTGTTCTCTCTTTCCTGGTGGAAGTAGATGATCCCTGCTTCTGAGAGAAATGGTTTTTAACCTTTCAGCATGGCAAGATGTGTTTAGGTGCTCTAAAACAATACCTTTTGTTTTCTTTCGTGTAACCCTAAATTTTTAAATTGGGTGCCATCACATATATTTTTAGGTTGATAACACAATTTTTACCTTATATTTAAAAAGCCAGAAAGGATGTAATTACTGACATTAGAACAAAACCTGTTTTCATCCTTTTTTAAATGTATCCAGTGAAATCTATCACAGCAATTCGATACCCATCACTATCACTTTAAAATGCATGAACAAGTTCTTCTCTCACAGTTGGAAGTTTTACATCTCTCTTTTTTAATCCTTGAATTTAAAGTCTCATCCCAATTCCCTTCTCAGGAGTTTTGCCTAATGTATTACATTGTTATGCTTGAAATTAATTTCCTGATCCCCATCATAGTTCTCTGGGACTAAAAAATGTATATAAGCCAAAATAGAATTAACCATTTTTTATAAAGATTTTATTTATTTATTTGTCAGAGAGAGAGAGCACAAGCAGGTTGAGTGGCAGGCAGAGGGAAACGCAGGCTCCCCGCTGAGAAAGGAGCCCAATGTGGGACTTGATCCCAGGACCATGTGAGGCAGACACTTAACCGACTGAGCCACCCAGTCATCCCAGAATTAAATGTTTTTTTTTTTTGTGATCACAAATTTATTGATGTTTGAAAAAAATTATTTTGCATTGAGCCATCTTTGTAATTATTGTTAGTATGTGATTGGTTAAAATGACTTGGATGGGGTGCCTGAGTGGCTCAGTTTTTTTTTTTTTTTTTAAAGATTTATTTATTTATTTATTTGACAGTGATCACAAGTAGGCAGAGAAGCAGGCAGAGAGAGAGGAGGAAGCAGGCTCTCCACAGAGCAGAGAGCCCAATGCGGAGTTCGATCCCAGGACCCTGGGATCATGACCTGAGCCGAAGGCAGAAGTTTTAACCCACTGAGCCACCCAGGTGCCCCGAGTGGCTCAGTTATTGAAGCAACTGCCTTCAGCTTGGGTCGTAGTCCCAGGGTCCTGGGGTCAAGCCCCATGTCGGGCTCCTTGTTCGGCGGGGAGCCTGCTTCTCCCTCTCCCTCTGCCTGGTACCAGGCCTACTTGTGCTCACTCTCTGTCAAAAAAATAAAATTTAAACAATTTAAAAAATAACTTGGATATATTACTAATTTTGATAAATAATTTTCAAAGATAAAATTATAATTCTATTGGAAAGAAGTACTTTAATGAGAAGAACGGGCCTTTTGTTTTTAGGTAGTTCATGTTTCCCTGGATAAATATTATATTTGCTGGGATAACACAGGATTCAGCATCAAATCTATTCCTGTATTTTATAGATATAGGCATAATAAAAGCTGACATAAATAAGATAAAAGTGATGCAAGAGCTTTTGTTAGACCAATGTTTTTCAGTTCTTGTAGCTTTTAAATTATAAGCCAAAAGTCACATAGTGATTATAAGAAATCTATTTTTAATTACAATTTGATTAATTCCTGCTTCAGTTTTATTAAAAAATAAATAAAAGGAAATCATCACTTTTTTTAAAAAGGTTGGATTATTCCTTCATTGGAGTAATTCATTTTCTTATTTCTGGCAGTAACCCAAGATTTATCAAATGACAGTCATCCCATTTTTCCTTCACTTAGAAGCACTGTTTTACTTTACATACCCAGAAATGGTTAGGAAAAATGAAAGTGTGATTTATTTCAACACTCTTTCCCAAAATAATTATTTTTGGTGGATTTTTTTTGATATTTTCATACATTTTTATCAAAATAATGGGCCTATTGATTTTTCTTATTCCACTTTGGGAAAATATTTGTCATAAACCTAATGGCAAGTCCAGTTCTTATTTTTAAATAACACAGACTGACTTTCTATTAAAAACCTGACTTCATTGTTTACGTCAAATAAATGTGCTAATTTGTGGCCCCATGAAAGCTATCTTCCTTTTGAATTCTAATTCCGAGGCAATAGACAGATAGATAGATGGAAAGATAGAATAGCAAGTGGAATGATAGCCTCCAAAATATATCCATGTCATAACTCTGAAATTTGTAAATATAACTTTATTTGGAAAAAGAGTCTCTTTAAAGAAAAAAAAATTATTTATTTGTCAGAAGAAGAGAGTGAGAGTGCACAAGCAGGGGGAGTGGCAGGCAGAGGGAGAAGCAGGGTCCCCTGTGAGCAAGGAGCCCAGTGGAGGACTCAATCCCAGGACCCTGGGATCATGACCTGAGCCAAAAGCAGTGGCTTGATGGAATGAAACACCAGGTTGCCCTGGAAAAAAAGAGTCTTTGAAATAATAATTCAATTAAGAGTCTTGAGATGCAGAAATTATCCTACGTTGTCCAGGCAGATCTTAAATCTAGGGACAAGTGTCCTCATAAGAGATACACAAAGACACACATGGAGAAAAGGAGGCAATGAGACCGTGGTGGCAGAGACAGGAGTGACACAGCCACAAGCCCAGGAATGCAGATAGCCACAAGGAGCTGAAAGAAGCAAGGAGTTGATTCTCTCCCAGAGTCTCTGAAGGGCCCTGACAACATCCTTAATTGGGTCGTCTGCCTTCAGAACTGGGAAACAGTACATTCCTATTATTTTAAGTCACCAAGTTTTGGGGAATTTATAAATAGCAGCCATAGGAAACTAATAGAGACAGATAATCATAGATAGAGAGAGAGAAAGAGAGAGAGACACAGATAGATAAGATAGATCAAGGAATTTGCTGCATGGATGAAAAAAAAGCACTTCCCCCTTCCTTTATTTTGTCATCACTGGACTCTTCAGAGCCTTCCTATTCCTCATCAATCATCAGTGGGTAGAAGAGGCAAAAAATCTAAATGAAAATAATTATCCAAATTTGGAGTTTTCCAACATGGCTAAAATATTCCCCTTCTAATGTCCTGTGTCACTCTTAATAGAAACTAAGTCAGATAAAAATTTTTTAAAATGTCTGAATTAGAGGAGGCTTCTCCAAATGCAATATTTTATAAAATCTCTTTGTTTGGAACCTGAATATTTTTAAACCCAGAAGGAAAAAAGTCACCATATTAAGATTCAGGACAAATGCAAGTTATGAGCTTCTTTTGTAAAGTAGGAGAAAGAGGATTGTAAAGGGGAAAATGGGGAAGAAAAACCAGCATGACACTTGGATCACAGGCATATTTTTAGATAAATCAATTCAGTAAAAAATACACACAGAAGTTGAAGATATAAAGACTGATATTCTTAAAACTATCTATGCTGCTCACTTCTTAGTCAGTGTGGGTACCCTAGAAGAATATTTACTCCTGTGTAAAAACCCCTAGTCCCCAGTAGAAGATTCAAATTTTGCAGTGCCCAAAGCTTCAGCAATTCTAGGAACCCTCTTGGAGAAAAAGAAGACAAAAATTGAGTACATGTTTAAACACAAGGCCTTGGGAGGAGCTCATGCACCCTAGGGTCATTCATAGACCCTGAAGCTTAAATTTCATTAGTTTCATGGTAATTCCACCTCTGGATATGGGGCTTCTTAGCACTAATTGTAGAGTTGGCCTTTGAGGCCTCATGTCAGACACAAAGCATCCTCTTTTAACTCTGTTAAAATTATGTTTCTTGTGTCATTTATGATATTTCTTTACACAGACTTGCCTCTCTCCTCTCTTAGATTACAATTATTTTTCTGCTCTTGAATGCTCTCCACAATCCCGAATAATGGACATACTGAAATATTGGTGAACAAATATTTGACTTCAAATAATTGACTTCAACTTTAAAAGTCTTCAACCCTAGACCAAGGAACAGCACAATGTTTGGAACAATTCCCCTCACCATATTTTGCAAAGACCTCATGGTACTATGAGAGTTCAAAAATGTTAGAGCACACTGCCTCCTGTTATCAAATGTGTTCCAGAGGTCCATTGTTTCTGAAAGAAACCTGAAGGGGAGCATGAGTGGCTGGGTAAAACAGAGTCTGGACAAGACTCGCTAGCAGTTCAGAAGCAGGGCAAGATTTTAACCAGGGTGTCCTGTGGGGATGTCAGAAGAAACTTCTGGAAGCTCAGTAGGTTCTGGATTAGCAGTTGGGTTTAGAACATGGTAGCAGGCAATATTCTCTGTTCTTTCTCCATCATGATGTTTCTTACGGTGGTTTATGTTTTGGGGGGCCTCAAGTCTGGATCCAGAATCCTTCTGTGAATGAAGGCTGCCTCTCCCTTTAGAACCACACCAAAGAGTTCTGATTATATTCTTGCTAGACAATAGAGGATCCATTCTAACAAGAGGAATAAACCATCATTGTTTCCAGGGGTCCTGACAATTGCACTCTTTGGAGAGATGCTATCTTCAGATAGTTGAAGTTGATCTGCTTACCTGAGAGATAATTTCTCAGTGATCCCCAAATTCTCTAATCTGTACTTCAAGGTGTGTGTGTGGAAGGTAATTTCAGAGTTCCTATAAGTCTTTCCTACATGAACAAATGCTTTAAATGTTAAGATTATTCTCCAAGAAGGCATAATACTCTATTGACATTTTATCATCTATCTGCACTTTTACATGCATATTTATGTCCAAATTGTCCCTTTTTCCTTTCAACTTCTTTAAGAGTGTAAATTGTACGAGGGTGTTTCTCTATACATGTATTATGCTTGAACAATTATAAGCTGGCAGAAGTTTAAATATCTCTAGGAGAGAACTTAGTTACCAGTACCAATTCCCAAGCTAATCATACCCTACGTCTTTCAGTTTACAAATACATGTTTTTTTATGGGGTACATACTAAAGAAGCCAAAATGAACATTAGTTCTCTCAGACCCTTTGGCAGCATTTCCCTGGCTTATATCCTATTCCTTCCCGCACTTGCTAATGTAAACTCTCAAGCACATCAGGGTAGGTATCTCAGTGTTAGAGCTCTTATGAATTATGTGTTTTTGAAGTAGATATAGAATTAACAGGTATCCCCACTTCATCATTTTTGGTGGCCCCAAAAGAATTACTGCATCTTTCACCTTGTAGTTCAAATGAGTTCAAAAGAGGAAGACAGCATTACATGATGGAAAGGGCCTCACGATCTCAATTAGATTAATAGACACTTACCCTAATCCAGTTCCACAGTATCTAACACAGACTAAGTCTTGCTGTATAAGTAATAAAATGGTAAACATGGACCATGTGATAGCCAGAACACATTTTTGTTTGACATGTAAATTACCAACTAAATCTGGGTAAAGAAAATAATAACCACCAATGCTTCTCGAATATTGAATATATTTATCAGATTATACAAATAGATTGTATCATGATGGCATCAATCCTATGAGATAGATACTGCTATTAGCTTCATTTTACAAAATGGGGAATTGAAATTTAGAGAAAATAAACTGTATTGACTAAACTTATACAGGTAGATAGTAAGGGAAGCAGGATCTGTGCCCCCAAGTTTCCATATTTGTCGCTACTACTTTTACAGAGAGGTTTGAGAAATATTCCCAGTGCTATGTATTCAAGGTTGATTTCTATGATAGATGATGAAGGGACAGAAAGGAGGTAGAAAATTCAGGGATTTTTATTTGCTGTTTTCTTCCCAAATAAGGCATAGCAACTTCTATGAAATTCTTATTGACAAATTCTATAAACTTAATTGAGAATTAATGGTGAATTTTGCATCAGTATCAATACCATATGGTGACTCTTGAGTTGGAAGCAAGTGCCACCTCTGGGCTGTACTTGTGGCTATAGATGAAGTAGAGTGCTTTAAGAAAGGGATTCCACCAAAATGCAGACATTCCCCTTCCTTCTGTGGTCCTGCAAAAATCAATATCCATGATATATGCAGACTTTAACCATTCCCGTTTCCATGGAAAAGTGGGTTCCTTCGGCAGATTATGCATAGTAAACTTACGGTCTTTTCAATATCCAAATCAATTCAAGGTCACTAGACACAGCTCTTAGTAACCATCTCCATGAAAATGATTCCAGAATCCATTGCACAAAGCTTAGCCAAGATAACAGGATGGCTGTCTTTTGAAAGAGCAATATAATTTCCACAGAAAAAAATGTCATTTGTGTCAGATAACTTATGTTACTGTTTTGTAAAATGGTGAAATTCCTCAGGAAGCTTTCTTACTTCTGTTTATACTTTAAAACAAGGTAGACTAAACTTACCTAAGAAGTAAACTAACCCGTTCCTCCAACGTCAACACTTTTCATAGTGGTGGTACACCTATTCTGAGATCTGTAATGGACGATCATCCAGGACATTATATAATATTTAAGCCAAAATGGAGATAAGTAGATAGTCATAAACACTTAACAAAAATAGTCCTATGTCATGCAGCTTGTATTACTAACATAAATGGACTAGAAGTCAAATTATCTAAAAGTGGTAGAAGTAGTTTCTGTTTTCTCTTGAAAAATTTGTAATGTTTGTATCATGGCAAAAGCAGCACAATTTTAAGTGTGTTAAATTTCAAATTTTACAGTTCCTTTATGTTTCTTTAAAAATTTGATAATATTTCTGAGACGTACAAATATTTGACTGTGCTTATGTGATATATGTGTTTCCTACTGCTGTTGTAAAAAGTTACCACAAACTTGATGGTTTGAAACAAGGCAAATTTATTATCTTACCATACTGGAGGTCAGGAATCCAAGATGGGTCATAAACACGGCTAAAATCAAGTATCAGCAGAACCGAGCTAATTCTATAGACTCTAGCGGGGGGTTCCATATCTGACAGAAACTTCCACAGCTACTCCCAAAGGATGACTGAGTTCCTTCATCATGGTTGCATCACCTTGACCTGCTTCCATCATCTTATCCTCTCTTACTCTCATCCTGCTTCCTCCCTCTTATCAGGACCCATGTTGGGCCCACCTGGATAATCCAGGATAATCTCCCCATCTCCAGATCTTTAATTCAGTCACATTTGCAAATAAAGTAACATTTATCTTAAACCTATTAGATAACGTGTTTACAGGTTCTGGGGATTAAGAGGTATACATCTTTGAGGGAGGGAGAGCATTATCTTATCACATGTGGTAACAAAAATAGGGATGCAATAGAGGGTTATAGTGGAAGAAACCCTGGCTCTGTAGTAGCTGGACAGCTCTAGGATGGAATCCCAACTCATCACAACCAGGTCTTGTTATCTGTGAAGTGGTTATTCCTCAGAGCCCTCATGGAGGAGTTAAGCACAACTTGTAAAGAAGTCACCAGAAAACTTCACTTTTATTCTCATTGGCTAGAATTGTATATCATATAAAACCCCAAACCAATCAGAAATCTAAGTAAGGGGATAGATTAATTCTACATAAAATGAATCACTTGGGGTGCTGGGGGAAATTGATCCAGAAACCATAGAGGGAGGTAGAGATAACTAAAAATAAGAAATAGAAATAGAAAAAAGTAATAAAAATAAACCAGGGTTCTCTTAAGAAGGAGCGTGAATGAATGCTCATTCATTGGCAAGCAGTAATAACCATTGTGGAGTCTTCAAAATTTAACCTAAACAATAATTATAGCAAAGAATAACTCTAAACACATAATTGCCTTCATTCTGTAACATGAAGTGATATGTTTAAAATACTTGGAATATGGGATGCCTGGGTGGCTCAGTCAGTTAAGCTTCTGACTCTTGGTTTCTGCTCGGAATCACGATCTCAGGGTCCTGGAATGAGCCCCAAGCTGGGCTCCATGCTCAGCAAGGAATCTGCTTCTCTCCTTCTCCCTCTACCCCTACCGCTGCTGGTGCTCTCTCTCTCTCAAATAAATAAATAAATAAACCTTAAAAAAAAAAACCCTAGAATATTGCTTGGCATACAATAAATATTCAAGATACATCAGCTATAGTACCATTTTATGAGAATTATTTGATGTTTTATTAGATAGTGGTTTTTTTTTTTTTTAATTAATGCTTTGGACAAGTATGAAAGAGTAAACCTTAAGAGACAGGGACTCAATGTGTTTCACTTTGCATTTTTCAGATTACAAATGAGTATATTTCTTCAAATTTTTGGTTATTTATATTTTCTCTTCTGTGAAATGCCTGGACAAGTCTTTTATCTGTTTATCTATTTTGGGGGTGTGGGGGGGAGGAGGTGTTGACTTCTCATTTACTTTAAGGAATTCTTTAGATTTTCTGAATTCCAGTTGCCTATTATTGATTTGTGTCACAAATATGATCTCCTATCTTGTGGCTTACCTTTGCCTGATCTTTATAGTGCCTTTGAATAAACATGGCTAAGATAAATTTTTAGAAAAGAGAGAGAGAGACAGGAACTTAAATGATACAAAAAATAGAGTGAAACTTGGGCTTTGAAAAAGGTGAGACTCTGGCAGACAGAATTGTCTACTGGTCACATTTATGCCCCACGTTCCTCCTCACATCACAGCTCTACACAATCTTAGATAGTGGTTCCCATTAGAGACACCACCCATCCACTTGTTCACATTAGCTTCCAAACTCTGTCTGGCATTTCTTTTATGTGACTACAGACTCTTAGTCACAACTCCTTCATTCCAGATGTCTTAGGGCTCTCTTCTCAGCTTGACACATGTCATTCTCCCAGTTTTCTACTGTTATTTTGCACTTCTTGGTGATAACCATCTCAGCCAGAAATCTCTGTGGCCCACCTACTCCTGGGATATTGTCCTTTGCTACCTTCATTGGCCACCACCCAGCACTGCAGGCCACCTGCCAGGGACACGTGGGGGAGGACAGCACACCCAATGGGAGCCAAACTCTTATGTGCTGTCTGCTTCTTTTGTGAAACTGAAAATCCCAAGCATGAACTGGTGGTGTAAGAAAGAAGTGCCTTCTTAATCATGTGGTAATGTGACCAAACAGCCAGGTCTTGGTAAAGCAAGGATGGCGAGAGACCTTAACATGGCGTGTTTGGGACCAGAAGTCAGGAACATTATACTCTCCTGTGCGGTGATTTTTGTATTCTTTGTTTTCAATCACAGTTGAATTCTCTCACAATAAGAGGCCCCAAATAAAAATTGTTGACATCCAACTATTCAATATAGGAGTATTTGGGGCATTTTTAAAAGGACAGAATATTCTCAAAGTTTGGACTGAATTTGGTTTCACACAAAATTTTTCTGAAAAAAAATTTTTAATTTATTTATTGAGAGAAAGAGAATGTGCATGAGTGGGGGGGGTGGGTGACAGAAGGAGATGGAGAGAGAGAATCCCAGCAGACTGCATGCTGAGCATGGAGGCTGACACATGGCTTGATCTCATGATGTTCAGATGGTGACCTGAGCCAAAATTAAGAGTTGGATGCTTAACTGACTGAGCCACCCAGGCACCCCGCACAGGAACCTTTATGAATGTTCTCTACTATTGCCAAATTGGTGTTTTTATTTGACAGACAGAGAGACAGGCAGGTGTGGGGGGGGCACCCTGCTGAGCAGAGAGCCCAATGTGGGGCTTGATCCAGGACCCTGAGATCATGACCTGAGCCAAAGGCAGAGGCTTAACCCACTGACCTACCCAGGTGCCCCCAAATTGGTGTTTTTAATACTGAATTGTCAAACATGCTGAGTTTAGGGTAGAAGCAAATAGGCAGAATTTGAGTACTAACTTTATTGTATCTACAAATCTCCTAAGATCCTCCTTCCATTTCCTGTAGCATATAAAGATCTGGGCCTATACAGAAAACTGAAATCAGTTTCCCAGCCCATTGAATGTCACCCATTAGCCCTGTAGACAAAGGAGCACTTACTAAATACTTAATGGGGGGTGATGATTTGGCAGTTGGTGCTACGTAACTGTGAAAAAATTGAAATAGTCTTTGCAACTTTGTGCACCTATCCACGTGTCTTCGGATTATGCTTAACTTGTCAAAGGATCTCTGTATTGTATCCCTTGTGTTGTTTCAGGGTGTAATATCCCTGTATGTTTTCCACCTGGAATTTGTAAAATTTTTCTTTAAAGTATATGGAGTTTCCTCTTGTGACCCTCCTATCTCACTGCCTTTGGTTGCCCCACTCTCTTAATTCAAAACTCCCCCGGGATGTTTATGATGCCCGGACTCTCCACCATCCAGTCTAAGCTTCCTTTCTCCTCAATTTGTCCCCTGACTTCTCTACCGTTTGCACATCACCCTTCAACCTCAATCAACCTCAATCACAAAGCCTGTTCCTTTTAGATATTAATTTCAGATGTTCAAAAAAATAAATCTAATAATATCTATGTTCATAACATTTCCACCTAAAAAGCATTCATACATACAATTTTCTTATTTGATCCTCATGACAGTCTTTCTAATATTGGTAGGCTGGACATTATCAACCTCTTTTATAGAGGATAGGTTTATCATCTATATTTTATATATTATATTATATTACATATCTCTATATACACACGTATATAGAGATATGTAATGAGAAAATAGGTTCTCAGGAATAAATGAATTAAGCTAAGCCACGTAACCAGCAAAGGAGGAGGGGTGTGAGCCCAGACACATGTAAGTTTCATGCTTCTTACTTTATTATTCCTTCACTGATCATTCTAAATGTTACTAAAATAGGTAACTTGCTGGGGCACTAATCAAAACAATAGTGCCTGTGACCAATGGTAAAATAAATAGGTCCCCCTCCCCCCCTCAAAACGCAAATCACTTTTCCTTATGTGGATCAGTACAGCAGCCAGTCCTTTTATCGATGTGATTACAACTCCTGGGGTGTATTGTTGAAACAGACGTTTTTGAACCAGAATGTTCAGATAGATATCCATATTTGTCCATGCCTCTCTCCCTTCCTCCCACCTATCTAGTAAAAATGGGCAGAAAGAGAAAATGCAGTATACGCTTTCAACCAAAGGGCCAAAATTTGAGGTGTGGTAATTTTGGGAAATCTCCTCTCAAGTCTCCAGGGTCTCCGAGAACTGATGGTGTTTAGTGACCTCCAGTTGTAGTGTATCATCCTTGGAGGATTGAAATTGATTTTCTTCACGTTACCGTGTGAGAATCCAGAGCCGGCGCCCCCTGACCCGCTCGTTGCCTAGGAGTGTGCCGCAGCGTTAAGAGCGGACGGATGTGAGCACGGGGCTTTGAGGGAATCATAAATGGTAGCAGCAGGGCTCTCATCCTGCTGCATTGTTTTGAAGTTATTCTTCCAGATTGTGCTTTCATTTCAGTTCATTCTTCTTCTCCGTGTGCTGCCGCGTGTGCCAACTCAATTCTAAACTTGCTTTTTTTAGCTTCTGAAAAACAAAAATTGGTTATCTACTAACTGATTTTAGTTGTACTATAAAAGCCCCATGACTGAATTTTGCAAACAAAGCTGAAATCGGCATGGTCGACAGTGTATTCACTATCCTGCATAAAGCTCCCCAAACCATCAAAAGTTGAAGCGGCCGGTCCACCACCCCCCAGCCCCCCCTCCTTCGCCCCCAGTTGTTAGTCAGCCAAGCTTTCAGAGCAATCAATGGTGATAGCAAAGCAACGCTTCCCAGGAAGCAGGGAGCAACAGCTGGAAAGAAATGAAGTGAAGCCGCTGGGCCCTTCGTTTGCACAGGTGCTTTTCAAGACCCCCAGGGAGGGGTCTAGCATGTTTCTATAAAATTTGCAAAACTGAGGCATTTAATGACAATTCTTTCAAGTTTCTCTCTACTCCCACAGCCCCCTGGGTGTCACTCTGGAGGCACTGGAAGAAGCCATGGGCATTTGGGGAATCTGGGTTCAGACAGGCTGACTGGGAGATACACTTAGTTTGGGCTTACTGCAATGTATTAATGGAATTATCAGACACGTGTGTGTGGAGTGCAGTGTCACCAGGCGTTCGTCGTAGGAACGGCTCCCAGGTGTGCCCCCGGGGGGCCCACTGTGCTGCACACCTAGCATTGTGGCAGCAAATGCAACACCAGAGGTCGCATCCGGACGGGAAAGCGTCTGTGAGAAAATCGTTATAAGACTTGTACATTTGTCAGCAAAGAGTTAGAATCTTATCAAAACCCAGTAAGCATGAAAGTTATCTCCTGTCAAGAATATACTTCAAAATGTAGCATATTAGGTTTTATTATTTTAAATTTAAATTCAGTTAATTAATATATAATGTATTATGTGTTTCAGGGGTACAGGTCTGTGATTCATCGGGCTTATATAATTCCCAGTGCTCATTACAACACATACACCATCTATATAACTCTTCCAATTTCTTTTTAATAGGAATTGCACAAAATATAATTTATCAGAATTCCCATATTTATAGGGCACAACTGACAAAAGTGACAACAGAAAGATTATTTGTAATAATTCACATATGAAAGGAATTTGATAAAGGTTTTCTTAAATTTGATAACAATATTCATGTTTCCAAGTCATGACCAATAATGATTTGTGAAGATGAAAAACTCTTCTAAACTATTAGTTTTATGGAAAATTTTTGAATTATCATATATAAGAAACACTGAAGTATATTAAGAGTCTCTTTATTAAAATATAGAAGTTGTTGTCATATGAAGAACTGAATAGTATTCATCCAAACACTAAAGGAAAAAAAAAGTAACTGTCTCAGGTTATTAATTAGTTAAAAAAAAAAAAAAAAAAGAAAATTGTGACTTTTTCCTGAAATTGTGGGTATGGTATCTTTGACTACTTTTTTGAATTTGTAAATTGTCTTGGGTTCTTTTTCCTTGTTTGAAGCAAATTTTTACATTTGAACAGATCAGTCACCCCTGACAGTTTTGGGGGCTGAAGGAAAGAGTACAACAAAAGTGTGCCCTACACCACATTTCTAAATATCAGTTTTAAATATGCTAATAACTGTAAATAAACTATGTTCTGTAATCCTCACAACTATAATTCCATAATTAGAGATTTTTTTTTTTTTATTTGGTTTTTAGGGACGCCTGGGTGGCTCATGCCTTTGGCTTAGGTCATGATGCCTGAGGATCCTGAGATCCTGAGATTGAGTCCCACATCAGGCTCTTTACTCAACCAGGAACCTGCTTCTCCTTCTGCGTGCTTCTCCCTCTGCCTGCCACTCCCCCTGTCTGTGCTCTCTCCCTTTCTCTCTGACAAATAAATAAATAAAACCTTAATTATTTTTTGTTTGTTTTTAGGTAACTGGAAGTTGGTCAATTGCCAAAGGTGACAGAAATTAATTGTTATAAGTGAGTATTCTATTAATGAAATGATGATTTGGGGGGTGATAATAACATACAGATCATGGATTAAAGATATTTATTCCCTTTTTTTTGCTTTATCAAAAACATCTTACATATTATAATAATTAAGACTTTTAGTTAATTTTTATTTTATTGATAATGATGCCATACTATCAACTCTTTTTGAGTAATTTAAAATTTTTTTTATCAAATCCAAGTTGGAGAAACTTTCCTTTATTGGGTTGGTACCAACTGAAATTGTCAGTAAACTTTTTTAAACTGATTTTAAGTCTTTTTTTTATTTTTAAAGATTTAAAAAAAATTTTTTTAATTTACTTGTCAGAGATGGAGAGAGAGAGCACACAAGCAGGGGGATTGGCAGGCAGAGGAAGCAGCAGACAGAAGGAGAAGCAGACTCCCCACTGAGCAAGGAGCCTGATGTGGGGCTGGATCCCAGGACCCTGGGATCATGACCTGAGCCAAAGACAGATGCTTAACTGACTAAGCCACCCAGGCATACCATCAGTAAATTTCTTAAAGCAATACTTGGATTCAGATATGAACCTTGAATCTGAATATCATGTTCAAACATTACAAAATGCCATATATGATATATTATTATATTACAAAATATTACAAAACATTTTTGTCTTATCATAGTCATCGTTCATACTTATATTGTAATTTCATCCTATCTTAAGGCAATATGTAGACCCAAACAGTATGGTAAAGAATCTATGTTTACTTAAGGTACTAATCTAAATCTGTGTCTATATATGCACAAATTTAACAATACTATGAATTGTTTACTTCTGTAAATGTTTCTCAGCTGCCATTATTTCACATATTATGAACACTGAGCTGTATGATGAGTACCTCTGCGATTGCACATTAGAAGAGGTGTAGAAGCCTAAGTGAATGAATGAATGAATGAATGAGTGAATGAATCCTCAGCACCCCTGGGAAATGATACTTGAAGAAACCAGACACTCTTACAGTCATGCTTACTCAGAGAAAGGAGTTGACAAGATGATCAGTCTTTTCTGCTACCCAAATACTTCTGCTGCTCAGATCCTCTTCACACTCCAAAGCAACGTCCATCTCTGATGTTGAGATCAGCAAAGCCTCAAAATCTTCACAGTGTTCAGACACAGTAGACCACTCTTACTTTTTCTTTTCTTTTTCTCTTTTCTTTTCTTTTCTTTTCTTTCTTCGGTTCTTCAATAAACTCTGTGTTTGTGTGTGTGTGTGTGTGCGCGTGTGCACATGCGCACATGCACACGTGCACACACGTGTGTCCAGAACAGGGACCCCTCTTGTCCAGGTTTAAGGACAATACTGCTATTGTATCTAATTTTGTATTTAAAAATTTTTTCTTAAAATGGGCCTTGAAAATATCTAGTATTCAGCCTCCACAAAACTTAGATTTACTCCCGGAGAGTACTTCTGGATAAACATTGCAGATAATACACACATGTGTTTGTTATAGCATCTTTCCAAACCCCACTAAAATGCCTTGCTAGTGATTTTTTTTTTACATTATAAATCCCCAAGAGAAAATAAGAAAAACGAGCCAACAACAACAGAAATGAGAAAGCTAAAAAACAGATGTGTGAGTGGTAACTGAATTAGCAGACAAGGAAAGATGAAAACTTAAGGTGTAAGTCAATCTTGGAGCCTTTTTCTTTCACAGGCAACATCCATCCTCTCAGAAGATCCTGTTGGCTCTACCTTCAAAATACACCCAGAATCTTATCATTTCCCACCATTTTTACTAGTACCACCTACTGTTGGGGTTAAGTTCTGTCCCCCCAAAAGATATGTTAAAGTCCTGACCTCTGGTACCTAGAATGCAACTTTATTTGGAAATAGAGTCTTTGTAGATATAATGAAGTGAAGATGAGGTTGTACTGGTTTAGGGTTTCTTTTTAACAAGAGAGATATTTGGAGATACAGACACACACAAATGGAAGGTGGCCAAGGAAAGGTGAAGGCAGAGACTGGAATTATGCTACCATGAAATAGGAAATGCCCAGGATGGCTGGCAGGCACCAGAGGCTGGAAAAGGCAAGAAGTGATTTTTTTTGGAGACTTCAGAGGGAGCATGTCCCTGCCGACACCTTGATTTTGCACTTCCGGCCTCAAGACTGGGAGAGAATAAGTTTTTGTTGTTTAAGCCATCCAGTTTGTGATACTTTGCAACAGCAGTTGCAAGGAACAAACATGGCTACCGTTATTTCTTGCCTGAATGGATGAAGTACTTCCTAACTGATCATTCTGCTTCTACTGTGGCCCATCTATCAGTCTACTCTCAACACAGCATCAGTTATCTTCCTAAAATATGAATCAGATAGTGTCATTTCTGTGCTTAACACCCTGTGTTGGCATTCTATTTCTTTCAGAGAAAAACCTGTGTTTTCACAATAGCACACAAGGCTCTACATAATCAGAGCATTTCCACCCCCAGCCCTGTCACCTCTCTGCCATCCTCACCACCTCCCACAGTATTTTTTTCTTCACTCCTTCCACCCCAGACACACTGGCCTCCTTGCAGTTCATCTAACACATAAGGTAGGTTTTTCCCATCAGACCTTGGCATGAGAGGTTCCCTCTGCCAGCAATACCCTTGCCCCTTCCCTTGGATAAATGGATAAGTCTCGCTTCCATCAAATCTTAATCAAAATTCACACTCTCTCAAAGACCTATCACAACCACCCTTTAAAAAATTCCATCTGCCCTTCGTCTTCCGGCAATTCCAATCCCCTTACCCTTTTGCTATATATTTTTTTCATGGCATTCACCAATTTCTAAAATATTAAATAATGTATTTAATTATTATGTGTCTTGTTTATCGACTATTTCTTACACTCCATAAACCCCTTAGGAGAGAGAATTTTGTTTTGTTTACTCTTATATCCCAAGTGCCTGATCCCTGCCTGGCACATGATAATAAATATTTGTTGGATGAATTTGTTGTATTGATTGGAGAATCTTAGTCTCTATCAGAGAACCCCAGAAATACTAAAGAAGTCTGGAATAGCAAAAAGTCTAGAAATAGGAAACATTTGGGACAGAGGTGGGAAAATGCTTGAAAAGTTATATAAATAGTTATTGGATATCTGGGTCTCCTCCACCCCCAAGAAAGAGACAATAGGTTTACTCTTTGGAAAGAGTCTCTAGGAGACTCTAAGGGTCAGGGAATGATTTCAGGCGTATCACATAAAATTTGCTCACTGCACAGGGAGATCCCAAGTTCTCTTATGTTGTTTGACTCCAAGAAGACTGACATTGAAGCTCATGAATCATGGGTGGGAACTTGCAAGATTTCTTTCTGAAGAAACTGACAAGCCCAAAAGAAAATATTTACTGATACAAAGAGTTGAGGATGCTTCCAAAGAAACAGTCCAGCCAAATAATCTCATACTAGACAGTGTGAAACCTCCTGTGACACTGGACAGCTAATAAGCTTTTACAGCCTAATCCTAAAACATGAAGGGATCATCTTCATGAAAGCATCTAATTTGAAAGACTTTACCCACCAGCAATGGAATAAAATAAGTTTATGTATTTCTTCAAGAAAATAACTTTGTAAGAACACTATAACAGAAATGAAATCTTGTATTACAGGAAATATTTCCAACCAAATCTATTTTAAGCCTTAAAATATTAAGAATTTACAATGATTATATTCTGATATTTTTTAGAAATCAGACCAATGAATTGTTTACCAGACATTTGGAATCATAATTAATGATTTCTGTGTCGATTTGCTGATCAGTGATCCAGTTGTTTTATTTAGACTTTCTGTCTAGGTTCTTTAAATTCAAACTACTTTACACAACTTTACAGATATTTATCAGGTACTTAGTGTGTGCAAAGCATTTCTGAGTGCTGGAAAAATATATAATATCATTATTATGGTTACTGTGAAATATCCAGGACAGGAATTAGTACTCTTGTTTGGTAACCAGAAAGAACTGAAACAAAGAGATTATGTGATTTAGGTAAAATGAAACCATTAGCTAGAAAATCCCACCGTGGCAAGTCTTCCCAACTGACAAAACCCAAATTCCTCTGGGAATTTGGCTTTGATGAAGTTTCTTGTTGTTTGTCTAATCAAGCACCTACCTAGGAATTCCCGTGGTTTATTACATCAAACAAGACAGATTACATTTGATGCTTTCTCAAAGCATTTGGAAGTTCTCCTCCCTGCCTCCAACCATGCATTTTATTTTCACCTAGTGAAGGGGAGCCATCAGTTCAAGATGACTCCAAAAAGCTCATTGGCTCAGGTAATTACTTGATTTCTTCTCTTTGAAAATGTCATGCACATTTTAAGCACATCGACAAGCAAGTTTGAAATGCTTGTCACATTCGGAGATGCTACAAAATGCAGTCTGCAAGGATAAATGGATCTTTGGATTAAAAGCTGTTATTAGGTCCAATCTTTGTGATTTTTCTTTTTCAGTCTTCAATGTAGAAACAACATTCTCTTCTCTGATTCTTATCTCCCAAAGTTTTCTGAGATCCATTTAATAGTGAAGATTCTCTCAACAACAAGCATGGGAAACCCCAACTAAAATTAGCTTATTCACTTTTCTAGAAACCCAGTGGACTTCAAGCAAGTTAAGTCATGCTCAAAGAAATCATTATGTCTCTGTTTTTCCATTTTTGGAGGTATCGCCTTCATCTTATTAGTGGTAAAATGGCTTTAGTAATACCAGGAGGTGCATTTAGACATGACAATAATCAGAAGAAGAAAAGAGATGCTTTCTTCTTATGTACCTCTAGAAGCAAAACAAAAGTTCCCAGAAATCTCTCCAGCCAACTTCCCTCCATACCTTATATCATATCACATGCTCCTTTTTGAATCAATTGCAGACAAGTACGATTACATGATACCAAAAATTTGGGGAAATGGATGGCTTGAGGGGTCAACCACACTGTTCTCTTCTTTATCTTTCACTTGTTTCTGCCTGGCAACTTAATTTTGTTTCAAGTTTGGCATTCCTGCATTATTAGTTTAATAAATTAGTTTGAAATTGGAATTAGGGTAAAATTAATTTAATGAATTAGAATGTACCTGTTTCAGGCCACAGTTAGCATCAAATGCAAGGATTTATTAAGTTGTATGCTCATTAATTTAAAATGCAATGAGAATCACAAATTTGAAACTACTTAGTATCACCTCTTGCTCTCTCCCCCAATGCCTGTTAATTAGTAGCTAATTCAAGGACAAGTAGAGTCAAAACTTGAGTTTCAGTCTTATCTCTTCCACTTACAAAGTGTATAACATTGGACAAATTAATGTCTGTGAATCTCAATTTCTGCATTAATAAATTGGAGATTATTGAATCTCTATACATTATTATTGAGGCCTATTGATTTCATTAAATAAGATAATCTAAAAACAAACTAAAACTCAAAGGCTATCCAAAGTTACAATTATTGAGAATTTTAAACTGGTTCTATGTTAATAACTTTAACAAACATTTCATATGACCATTACAATAACTTTATAAGGACAGAGTATTATTATTCTTGTCTTACAGATGAGGAAATCGAGACCCAGAGTTTAAGGGACTTGTCCCAGTAAGTGGCAGAGCTAGGATTTGAACTAAACTCATGCCTGTATGACCCCAAAAGTCATGTGCTCAACTGCCACACTTTACTGATATACAAAATTGTTATTACTATTACTGAAAATCCACTCATATTCAGTTCCTTCACTATTTCTATGTCATGGTCTAGAACACCTAAGTCAATGAATATTCATTGAGCACATGCTATATGTTAGGTATTAGGCCACATGTTGAAACTGATCCAGATAATGATGATGTGCTTTCTGTTCCCAAGGTGATTACAATCTAGCCAGGGAAACTAAAATGATTAATCAGTCAAGGCCATATGCCATCTGAACAGACTGGCTCAGGCAGTAGCTACTGAAGAATGTGTGTACTTACAGAGAAGTGGGCCAGAAAGTAGGAAGCCATGAGGCTTCAAAAAGAAGTGAGTTATGGACATTTGGGAGGGTATGTGCTATGGTGAGTGCTGTGAATTATGTAAGACTGATGATTCACAGACCTGTACCCCTGGAGCAAATAATACATTATGTGTTAATAAAAAAAAAATGGAATATATAACTAAAAAAAAAAAAAGCCATCAAAAACAAATTAAGGAACCAAAAAAAAAAAAAAAAGGTTTTAACTGGTTAGAATGGATCATCATAGCAAGTAGTCTGGTGAGTAAGAATTTGTGGGGAGAAGTAAACTAAAGTATCTGCCCTAGATAGAAGGTCTGTGTAAAGAAACCTGAAGATTGGTCCTGATGGGGAACTTCTACAATAATTCTGCTCCTCAGGAGACACTAGATTCTCGAGCTGGACAGCTGAGGTAGGAGAGACCAGGCCAGGTAATGAGTACCAACTCTTCAAAGAAATGACAGGGTCAGATTTTATAATTTTCAGATTTGGTAAGAGTGCTCTCCAAGCTTATTCTCTGTCTATAAACACCTCCATATGCACACATATTTTATTATTTGCCAAAGCAATCTTTGCAGAAAACGTTTGGGTTTCTTAAAAAGCGAAAATTTAGGAATTAAAAGAAAAAGATCTTCTAAGACTATCTTCTCTAAATGAGAGCCTGTGGGAATTCTCCTCTTTCCCACACTCACTTCCATCTTTTTGTGTACAGAGATTTATCTTGGCGTCTCTGAACTTTCTTAGGTTAAATAATAATATAAAAATAATAAAATTTTAAATAATTTCTTCTTATTATTATTTATACCCTTCAGAATATTTCAAATTCTTTCCTCCCCTCTGCCCCTCCCAAAAAAACCAATGATCAGAGGAATGTTGAAAAAGAAAACCAAAGCTGGTGGCATCACAATCCCAGACTTCAAACTATATTACAAAGCCATAATTATCAAGACAGTGTGGTGCTGGCACAAAAACAGACACACAGATCAATGGAACAGAATAGAGAGCACAGAAATAGACCCTCCACTCTGTGGTCAACTAATCCTCCACAAAGCAAGAGAGAATGTCCAATGGAAAAAAGACAGTCTCTTCAACAAATGGTGCTGGGAAAATTGGAAAGCCACATGCAGAAGAATGAAACTGGACCATTTCCTTAAACCACACACAAAAATAGACTCAAAATGGATGAAAGACCTCAATGTGAGAAAGGAATCTATCAAAAACACAAGCAGCAACCTCTTCGACCTCAGCCACAGCAACTTCTTCCTAGAAACACTGCCAAAGCCAAGGGAAACAAGGGCAAAAATGAACTGTTGGGACTTCATCAAAATAAAAAGCTTTTGCACAGCAAGGAAACAGTCAACAAAACCAAAAGACAACTGACAGAATGGGAAAAGATATTTGCAAATGACATATCAGATAAAGGGCTAGTATCCAAAATCTATAAAGAACTTATCAAACTCAACACCCAAAAAACAAACAATCCAATCAAGAAATGGGCGGAAGACATGAACAGACATTTCTGCAAAGAAAACATCCAAATGGCCAACAGACTCATGAAAAAGTGTTCAACATCACTCAGCATCAGGGAAATACAAATCAAAACCTCAATGAGAGACCACTTTACACCAGTCAGAATGGCTAAAATTAACAAGTCAGTAAACAACTGGTGTTAGTGAGGACACAGAGAAAGGGGAAACCTCCTACAGTGTTGGTAGGAATGTAAGCTGGTGCAGCCACTCTGCAAAAAAAGCATAGAGGTTCCTCAAAAAGTTGAAAATAGAACTACCTTATGATTCAGCAATTGCACTACTGGGTATTTACCCCAAAGATAGAAATGTAGTGATCCAAAGGGGCACGTGCACCCCAATGTTTATAGCAGCAATGTCTACAATAGTCGAACTATGGAAAGAGCCTAGATGCCCATCGACAGATGAATAGATAAAGAAGATTTCATATATATATATATATATAAAATGGACTATTGTGGAATATTATGCAGCCATCAAAAATGAACACTTGACATTTGCAATGACATGGAGGGAACTAGAAGGTATTAGACTAAGCAAAATTAGTCAATCAGAGAGAAACAATTATCATATGATCACACTGTTATGAGGAATTTGAGAAACAAGACATAAGATCATAGGGGAAGGGAGGGAAAAATGAAACAAGATGAAACCAGAGAGGGAGACAAAGCATAAGAGACTCTTGATCTCAGGAAACAAACTGAGGGGTGCTGGAGTGAAGGGGGCTGGGAAGGATGGGGTGGCCAGGGAATGGACATTGGGGAGGGATGTGTTATGGTGAGTGCTGTGAATTGCATAAGACTGATGAATGACAGACCTGTACCCCTGAAACAAACAATACATTATATGTTAATAAAAAAATAGGGGAAAAAATGAAGCAAATAAAAATGTTTGACCTTTTAAAAAAATGTTCAAATATAGGAAACCTTAAGTCCCACCTCATATTTTGTCTTGGAAGTCCCATTTTTAACCAGGAGTATTACAATGTTAGCTTCCAGTTAGCCATAAAAATAATTGAAATATATGAAGGTTAAAGTTTTTAGAATTCACTTTTAATTTTTAGTGACTTTGTTGAGCTACCATTTATATACAATAAATAGTACATTAAAAAAAGTTTTCAACTGAACTGGTTCAACTCATGAAACTACCACTGCAAAGATACAGAATGTCTCCATAATCATCCCAGAGTTTCCTCATGGTTTTTCTACAGTCCATCCCTCTCTATCCCCTGACCCCAGAAAACTATTAATCTGCTTTCTACCACTCTAGACTGGTTTGCAAGTACCTTTCCTGTCTAACTCCTTTCACTCAGCATCATTATTTTTGAGGATCATCCATGGTGCTGCGTGCAACAAAAATGTGTTCCTTTTCATTAGCGAAAAGTATTACATTGTATTGTTATGACATCATTTGTTTATCCATTTATCTATTGTTATACATTTGGGTTGTTTTCAGTTTAGGGCTATTACATATAAAGCTGCAAGGAGCATTTGTGACAAGTTTTTGCATGGGCATATATTTTTAATCCTTTGTGATAAATACCTAGGAGTGAAATAACTGGATTAAACAGTAGGTGTATATCTAAATTTTAAGGAAACTGCCCATATGGTTCTACCATATTATATTTCCACCAGCAGTGTATGAAAATTTCACTTCTTTCACATCCTTACCATGGTCAGTCTTTATCAACATTCTTGAAATTATAACTTGGTTGCAGTTTTAATTTGCATTATCTGGTTAGGATCTTCTCTGTACTTACTTTCCATCATATGTCTTTAGTAAAACTTGTGATCAAATTTCTTGCCCACTTGTTTTTATTGTGTTGCCTTATTATTGAGTTGTAAGAGGCTATTTTGTTTGTTTTTTTGTGTGTGTGTTTTTGTTTTTTTTTTTATGTTCTGGACACAAATCCTTTCTCTCTCTCTTTCTCTCGGTTACCAGTTTTGGCTTCTTTTTTTCTATTTTCTTTGTGGAAAAATAAAAGTTTGTAAACACTGATAAAATCTAACTTATTGATTTACTCATTTTTGTTCCCTAAACAAGAAATTCTTGCCTAATCCAAGATCACAAGGTTCTTCTCTTACATTTCTTCTAGAAAATTTTATGGTTTTTAGTTTTATTTTTAGATCTATGATCCATAACAAATTAACTTTTTTGTGCATAATTTGATGTAAAAGTTCATTCTTTTTTCCTTATGAATATTCAGTTTACAAGAGCCATGACTTTTCTTTCCCCAAAAAATTACCTGGGCAATTTTATTGACAGTCAATTAAACATATATGTGTGGGTTAATTTTTAGACTACTAACTGAGTTCCATTGATCTATATGCTGATCTGTTAGATAATAAGAAAATACCTTGACTATTATAGCTTTAAAAGTCTTGAAACCAAGTAGTGTTAGTCCTCCAATCTTGTTCTTCTTTTAAACATTATTGGCTGTTTTAGATCATTTTCATTTCCATATAACTTTTAAAATCATTTGTAAACTTGTCATTTACATTTTCAGTTGAGATTTTGTTTGCATTGATCCCCATCTTTAGAATATTCTGTACTCCAATCAATTAACATGTTATATATCTCCATTTGCTTGGCCTTTTTTAATCTCCACTTGCAGTAATTTAAAGTTTTCTTTATAACAGTCCTATGCATCTCTTGTTAGATTCATTCCAATGTATTTTGTGTAGTTTGGCACTATTTAAAATGAAATCTTATTGTTAAAATTTCTTTCTTAATTATTTGTTGCTAATATTAAAAAAAAAAAATAGGTAGCTCACTTTGGTCCCCCTTTCCAACTTAAGTGCTATAGCCAAGTAGAGTGAGTAGGCAACTAGCAACTCCCCTAGACACAGTCTATGGATAAGGTGAATTTTTGACTCAACCGAATACATTTCTAACTTGCAACTCAAATCGGATTCTTGACTTAAATTAATTTACCTCATTTTAAATTATGCTAAGTAAAAGCAGTAAAAGCTAGACCACCAGGGACTGTTAGAGTACTTTACATATAAATTTTTCTCTTAATCTGCGACAACTGTATGTTTAGGTACCGTTGTAATTCCCATTTTACAGAAGCTGTCAGACTGTAATTAAGTAACTAGATCAAATTTACTAATCCAGTAATCTTCAAAGACAGTGCTCAACCAGTTTTATACGATGTTCCTTGAAAAACTTGTTAAGATCTCTACTCTTGAGTTGCAACTAGAACAATTTATGGTGCACTTTTGCGAAATTTCCAATACTAAAGCGTAAATCCTCTCTAATGAGAATAGTACTTCAAGAGTTCATTCTTAGAGCATACCTTCCAAGAGGAAAAACATTTGTAGGAAATAAAATATTGGAAAGGATGTTGGGCTAAGACATGATGGAGGTAAAATTTGAATAAATTTTGAGACAAAGTGAAGGAAGCTGCTCAGGGGAAAGGACCTTAGTGTTATTAGAGATGAAATGGAAAAGACAGAAGCCTACAATTTTACCTTTACTCTCCCCTCCTCACCTCCTCTGGAGAAGCAATGAGATCATTATTAGTTCCCTTTTACTGTCCAGAGAATTGAGACATTCAAAGTCTCCTAGCTAAGTGGTGTTTTAAGAACAGAGATTCAAACCCAGGACAAATTTGATTCCAAATCTCAGGCTCTTTCCATAGTACATCACTTCTTCTATCTACTCTTACCAGCTCCCATCCCCACTCTTCCTAAGGATTTGTTCTAGAAGCCAGGTGAATATGGTGAAAGGAAGGAGGGGTAGAGAAATTAAAAACCTACTGTATAAATGCAAAATTGACTGAACAATAAAGTTTGGAACTAATCTCTGCAAGGTTGAATTAAGTACAGGGAAAAGAATAATATTATTCCCAGAATTGAGAAGGAGGGAGCCAATTGAACCTTTTCCCCCAGATGTTAGGAGGTGGTTGAGACTTTCAGTGAAAAGAATGGAGGAAATATCAAGATAGGTCTCGGTGATGCCACGTTTTCAGAACTTGAAAGAAAAAAGAAAAAACCTCAAAAGTGACTAAAGAGAGCCTTCAGTTCTTTTATAAGTGTTTTATCCTAAGTTGTTGGTTTTTGTTTTGTTTTGTTTTGTTTTGTTTTTTGTCCAATCACCAAATTAAGTAGGGAAATGGAAACTCATGGCTTCCTGTTCCCCCCCAAAATGTGATCCTATCTACTAACTTAAAATGAAAGGTTAACTTCCCTGAAATTGCAACATTTAAAACCTATTTGTATTTTTTTTTAAAGTAAATGATTTGCCTACTATTAAATTTCAAACAATCTTAAAGAGTTACAAGAAGAATTTTGGGTTTGTTTCCCCCTAGGAACCAATGTGGAAGGTCAAATTTCTTTGAGTAAAGCTGCTGCAAACCTAAGGGAGATTAAATGTATTCAGTACCTGGTGGTTAAAAAATACATTTAATAGAGTTCTTCCTATCTAGTCAGAGAGCACGGTGCAGTTCTAAGTTAGAATTAAAAGAGCTGTTTGCATTTCCACTTCATGGTCTTATTAGCTTTATCCTATTAGGAACAATTTCTGTTAATGAACTAAGAAGCAGATGGACCTTGGCAGCAGGAAAAAAAAAAAAAAAGCTTTGTTTTCAAGATGTCAGAAAAAAAATTGACTAAAAATATTCAAAATTTGAATTACATAGTAGCCTTCATTTTAGCCATTTAATATTCTAAGTATATACTTTAATGACACAGGTTTTGTGTACTTGAAGGTACTAACTTGTAAAAGCAAGGGAAATGAGATCATGCATATATATGTATACACACACATATATATTTGCAATAAGAGTATTTTGTTGGTTAGTTTTTGGTCTTCTTTGTTTCTGTGTCTATACAACACAATTAAGGATATTTAAGGAAATTAGAATACTGTGAATTTTTCTCATAAACTCATGTAGTTCAATTAATTCACCTCTAGATGCTAGAAAAGAGAGAAAAGGAAACAATTTTTAAATATGTAAGGAATTCCACCTGCTCTTTCACTCTAGGGGTTTATGTCCCTTAGTCTTGAGAGCATTTATAATAAGGCTGACATGTACATACATTCCATAGACATTACCCCCAAACCACAACTAACTATTTTATATACACACAAAACCACATGTTCTCTATTTAATAGGTAAATAAAGATATCTTCAAAGCAACTTCAACTCATTTTTGCTTAGGGGCTAACTTTCAAAATCCCTGAACCAAACGCTTTTACAGACATATTGTTCAAGTCAGATATTTTTTAAATTTTAGTTTAAGTTCCTGTTATTTTACATATAGTGTCATTTTAGTTATCGGAGTGCAGTATAGTGATTTAACATCTCCATACAACACTCTATGCACATCACAAGTGCCTCTGTAATCCATCCTCCAACTTTCGCCTCCCTTCTGCGAACAATTTTTTCTCTACAGTTAAGAGTTTGTTTCTTGTTTTGCCTCTCTCTCCTTTTTTGTCCCTTTTTTGTCTGTTTCTCAAATTCCACATATGAGTGAAATCATATGGTTATTTGTCTTTCTCTGACTGACTTATTTTGCTTAGTATAATACTCTCTAGCTCCATCCATGTCATTTCAAATGTCAAGAGTTCATTCTTTTCTATGGCTGAATAATATTTTATTTGTGTATGTGTGCAATATAGATGTGAGATATAGATATATCTATATCTTATAGTCATCAGTTGATGGACACTTGGGCTGGACACTTGAGCTGTTTCCATAATTTGACTATTGTAGATAAAGCTGTTATAAACATTGGGTGTGTGTATCTCTTGAATCAGCATTTTTGTATTCTTTGGGTAAATACCTAGTAGTACAATTGCTGGATCACAGGGTAGTTCTATTTTTAACTTCTTGAGGAATTTCCATATTATTTTCCAGAGTAACTGTACCAGTTTGCATTCCCACCAACAGTGCAAGAGGGTTCCCCTTTCTCCACATTCTCACCAACACCTGTTGTTTTTTGTGTTGCTGATTTTAGCCATTCCAAGTCAGAATTTTTAAGTCAGAATTTTTTTTTTTAAGCTGCCAGTTAAAATAAAAGTCTACTCTACTGGGCTTCTGAACTTATCTGTTGGTCATTGATATTACAAGCAAAGAAATTACAGGCCTAAACAAATTAAAAAAACAGTACTTTATAGCTAACTTTTAAGACATACATATTCAAATATATACAGGTGTGCAGGTTTCAATGAACATATAAAAGTGATTCAATAATGTACATTACTTTAATACATTCTTACCTGAATTTCTTCCAGTGACAGGGTAGTAATGCTCCATCATCAGTTAATAATTCCATGATAATCCCAGTAAAAGTGTCAGATTCAGTTGTTCTTGCTCTAGTAGCAAAAGTCAGAGAGAAAGGGAAAGACAGAGAGACACAGAAGGAGAGAGAGAGAACACAAACAATGAGTAGAGAAGCTAGTTGACTTAAGAATTTATACTTTTGTGTCAGCTGATATATTTTTCTTTGACTTGATCATAAGCTCATTGGTTTATGATTCCTATATTTCCCACTGTCCCAAGGAACACTGCTTTGTTGCCACACATGCCTAAATGGAATGTGAAATTTCTTGTCAAATTTTAAGCGTACCTGGGTAGCTCAGTTCGTTAAGCATTTGCTTTCGGATTAGGTCATGATCTCAAGGTCCTGGGATCTAGCTGTGCATTGGGCTCCATGCTCAGCAAGGAGTCTGCTTCTCCCTCTGAGCTCTCCCCCTACCCTCTGAAATAAGTAAATTAAATCTTTGAAAAAAAAAAAAAAGAAGAGAAAAAAATATTATCCTTCTCACAAGCAAGTCACCTTATCCTTGAGTGTTCAAGAAGAGAAGAGGGAGGGTCAGAAGGAGAAGCAGACTCCCGGCAAACAGGTAGCCTGATGTGGGACTCGATCCCAAGACTCCAGGATCAAGACCTGAGTTGAAGGCAGTCACTTAACCAACTGAGCCACCCTGGTGCCTCAAATCTTTCATGTTACACATATTTACTTCTAAAAGCAGCATATTGTTCATCTGATTTTCAAGCTAGGTACACATTAGAATCTTCCAAGAGACTTCTAAACATGCTAATGCATAAGAATATTTTCTAGAAATTCTGATTTAATTTGGTTTGAGATGGTCCCTGGGCATTGGGGGAAAAATCACCCCATGTGGTTTTTAATGTACAGTCAGGTAGAAAACCACAGTAGTATTTTAGTATTAATTTTGGATACTTATAGAGGTCACATATGAAATTAAGTGTGAAGAAGCAGAGAAATATAACAGATTTAGTAGATTGTTGTGAGTATGAGTTTGTGATTATAAGTGTTGGACATCATGGTACCTGAGACTTTAAAGATGGTTTTAAAAAACACGTTAAGTGGTTAAATTATAGAGCTCATAACTATGATCATATAAAACAATAACAATAATAATATTAACAATATTAACTGAGCACCTAAGATGGACAGAGAACATAAAAATAGAATTATACTAAAATTATACAAATGGGTGAGTGATACTTGGTATAAAACTTCCAGTAAAATCATTACACAAGAATGCTAAAGTGAGTAATAACACTAACGGGAAACATGGCTTATACTTCATTTGTAACCTCCCTAACAGTTTTCAGTACAGCTCTAAGAACTTACATACCTATATGAATAACATATCTATATTTAACACATTATATTACCATACTACATTGGCTTAATCTTAGATATCCAAAATTGCTTAATACACTTTCTCATGACAGTAGATCAAAATGCAAAATTATCACTTCAATATTAATATCAATTAAAATTATCAATATTTTATCTTTCCACTATCTGAAACATTCACTTCAAACTGGTGTTTTATAGTCCTAGATTTTTTATTTATTATCATTTTTAGAGAGTCACTAAATCTGTAATAAAGAATTTTTAAAAGTTGAAAATACTAAATATTTGTCAGTAGGACTTTGAATGAGTTTGAATGAATAATTGAAAAGCATAAAAGTTCTGTTTCTTATTTTTCATATATGAATATTGGGATTTTTTCAACATTACATTATCTAAAAAAAAATCAGAGATGGCTACTAGAACATCTGAAGATGAATTCATTAAGGTGGCAGGAGCTTGGAGCAAACCTACTCTAGTCGATCTATGCTTTGTTCTATTTTGTTTGCCCTATGAGGGCTTAACAGTGACATGATAATACTAGCAAACATTTATGAATTACTGCTATGTTCCAGGCACTATTCTAAGCATGTCACATATATTAGGTCACCTAAGAACTTCATTAATAATGAGGTTTCAGTTTGTATTACATGGATCATCATTATTTATAAATTCCAAAAAAAATGTTTTTAGGCAAAGTTGATTAGATCCAATTGTCTTCCAGGAAATTTATATCAGAAAACTAAATCACTAATTGCATTTGAAATATGCAGAAATGGTTTGTTGAAAAAGGAGATTCAAAGATGTTATTCATAACATGCTAACCCTTTTGATGAATTCAAGAATGACTCTGCATTCTAATCTTTGATCTCTCAGTTTTTCTTTCTCCTTATGTTTTTTTACCACCCCCTCCAATGATTAATCTTCAATAATGAGGCCAAAGTTGACTTCTTATACCTGTTGCATTAGCCATACTACCTACTTTCTACAATTTCAATGGCATTTTGGATTAGAACCAACCACCAGGTTGATCCTATGTTTTTCAAAAGGGTGCTCTGGCCACCTCAACATACTTTTGCTACCTCCAACCCACTTTTCCACACTCCAGTTCTTTCAAGCTCACTTGTTAAGTATCTCCCTCTCTCCCATTATTCCACTTAATTTTTGTAAACTTTCCTCCAGATTCTCCATGGAGGCTAGATATTTTTAAAGCTTGATTTCTAATTATTTCCCTCTTTACCTTAAATGAAAGGGACAAAGAAAATCTTCTTTAGTAGAAAAGCTATGTCAGTTTGGGTTAGCTTCTTTCTTACTAGAAAAGATGCCATGGGTTGAATTGTGTCTCCCCCAGCCCCTATTTTCCCAAATTTATATGTTGAAGTCTTGACCTTACCTCAGCATGTCTGAATGTGACAGTTTTAGAAATAGGGTTGTTGCAGTTGTAGTTGATTAAGTCAAAGCCATTTTGGAATAGGGGGACTCCCCACCCCCATGCAGTAAATGTGCTTATAAAAAGGGGAAACTGGGACACATACACATACATGTACACCATGTAAACATAAAAGTAGAGATCAGGGCAATGCATCTATAAAACAAGGAATGCTGAAGACTGCTAGCAAATTGTTAGAAGCTGGGAAAGAGGCATAGAAAAGATTCTCCTTTGCAGCCTTCAGAAGAAGCCAACCTTGCTGACATCTTGAACTCAGACTTCCAGCCTCCAGAACTAAGAGACAATAAATTTCTGTTTAAGATAGCCACTTTGTGGTACCTTGTTATGTACCCTAGCAAACTGATTTAGAAACCAAATACATAGCTGACTTTACTACAATATCCTTGTACTTCCCTACTTCTTTACATGATAGGGGCTTTGAACCAACTCTCCTTAGAAACAAGTATAATGATAACACTCTAGCACCTACTATAAGGGAGCTGAATAGAAGAGTGAACAAAAAACTGGGTCAAAATGGAGAGACCTATCTCTCTACCTGCCTCTCTGCCTACTTGTGATCACTCTGTCTCTCAAATAAATAAATAAAACATTAAAAAAAAATGAAGAGACCTAGTGTCAAGTTTTCTTTCTCCCTATTTCTTGTTAATTTGAAGACATTTTAATTTCACTGTGTTGACTTTCTCATCTATAAAATGCGATAGCAACACAAACTATTATTGTAAAATAGTAGAGGTAGGGTTAGGAGTCTGGGATCTTGAATCATACAGAGCTAAGTTCCTAGTCAACCTCCTATTCACTGCAGGCATAATCTCAGGGAAGTTCTGAGGTGGCCACTTCTTTCTGTATCAGAATTAAATCCCTGACAATAGGTATGGGCTCCAAACTTCAGCTGAACCTTCAGGATAACATCCTCCTATCCATGGCATTTGGTTCACTGATGGCTGGGAGAACCAAGCCAGGCCAAAAAGCAAGAGTGTAAATGGAGGAATCATTCTGGAGATGGAGTGTTTTCTCACACTACCTTAATTGAGAAAGTCAACACAAATACCTTCTGACTGCTGGATGTTGGGCAAATCCCCTGACCTCTCAAGCTTGTTTTCTTTCTTTATTAAAAAAAAGGGTGGGATAATAATAACTAGCTCATAAGACTTTTGTGGGGTATATAGTTTTTAGAATAGTGCCTGAAATGAACTATGATGAGTTATATTCTCATTCTGGGTACTTCCCTGGTTGTTCATGTTGGACCTCTCAAGGAAAAGTGTGTTCTTCCTCTCAGGTTACAGAATTATTAGTATGCGACTCCAGAGATGCCAGGGATCACTATACCAGCACCTAGAAAGAAGCAGCAACAAGAAGAATGGGGGAGATTTGAGAAGAGGTTCTGGAAGAGCCCCATCCTCCATCCCATTTCTAAGGTCTTGTTTTTTCCATCTGTGAGCTTTCCGGTGTCTGCCATTAACTCTTCCTTTCCCAATTCAGTGAATAGCAGTTGAATTTCTATGATTCACACACAACTTAATCTCTCTTGGTCTATTTCTTCATCAATAAAATATGGTCAATAATAGTGTCCATCTCACTGGGTGATGATGCCGATAAGAAAGTTCTTAGCCCATTATATGACACACAACAAGCAACTGATAATAATAACTATTAATCTCACTGTAACTTAGAGTAACTCAGAAAAAAGTAAATATATGTAAAAATCATTTGGGAAAATTAAGTCTGAAATATATAAAGGCAAGACTGTCTCATAATGATATAAATTCTTTTTGATGATCTCAAGGGGATTGACTATCAAGTGGTCATTGCTCCTGGACTGAGCTTCTATAGGTTCTGCCTTATACTGATTTGGTGAAAATGGTGCTAATGAAAAAGTTTATTTAGCTGTATGCTAATAATGGGGAAAATAGACTTATACATACATGTAATCAGCTCATGATACCAAAGTCACAGAGGAGTTGAAATTCTCAATGCACTACTTTCTGGGACGGTGAGTTTTGACAGGTTGCTCTATGATTCCAAATGTCATATTTACTCTCAGTCTTCCTCTGGCCATGAGCAGGAAATCTAAAAATAAAGTATAAGCTTCATCTTGAGAAATATTATCCTGTTGATTGCCAACATCCACCCACCACTCCCAGGAAATGTCCACAGAATGTAAGCTTAGGAGCATTGAGTGAGGGCTTCCAAGTGGAGGAAAAATGAATAAAGAAAAAACTTTACTGAATGGGAAAAAACAAAAATCCCATTCCATGTTTTGGGTTGAACTAGAATGAACAATGGCAATAGTAATATTTTTTTGTTGTTAAACCTAGACTTTCTCAGCCTTTCCTTGATTCCATCTAAATGGTTGCCATCTAAGTGTACAGCTCAGTGCTTGTCAAAGGGAGAAGTTATTTTAAGAATGAAATGTCGTTAACATTTTCTAAAGAAAACACCATCTGGCAAAGGGCTAATGCCATCACTTTCACCTTAAATTTCAAAAGGTTATTGTGAACATGAATTACCCCCAATTTTTTAATCTTTGATAACTTAATATATTAACATGTCCTTTGTTATTATTTTTTTATTTTAAATTTAAAAATATTTTTAGTATTCAAATTGAGTGTGATGGCAACAAGGGAAGTCAAGTAATTATTTTTATTTTTAGAAGTTAAATTATAAAAACCTCTATGGCCTTAGACATTAAAAAAGCAGTATAGATAACCAGTAAAACTGAAATAAAACTTTGTGTTGATCTATGCTCATAAAAGTACTCAGAAAAGCAATGTAATGATTGGTGTTAGTTGAAATATCTAGGGTTTCAAATTTTCTTCCATTTTGAAAATATGATTAAGAATTTGAGAGTTTATAGCATTCTTTCTGGTGATATGTTTAATTTCCATAGATTATTTTATTCCCATCTCACCTGTTAATACTAATTTTTCTATTAATGAATAATACATTTGTTTTTTTTGTTCCTCTCTTCTCTTATGTATATGGTTGTTTTAAAATATTTTTATTGGGGCACGTGGGTGGTCCAGTTGGTTAAGTGGCTGACTCTTGATTTCAGTTCAGATCATTATCTCAGGGTCCTGGGATTGAACCCCGTATGGGGCTCCATGATAAGCAGTCTCCTTGATAATTCTCTCTCCCTCTGTCTCCACCCCCAACTCATGCTCTCTCTCTCTCTCAAACTAATAAATAAATCTTAAAAAAAAAAATTTACTGGCCTTTTTTGTTCCATGAATACCATAGTTTAAAACAAAGAAATGCTGCCTTCAAAACATTTATTTAATTTAAGGTGGAGTTGTGTAAATCTTGAGGAAAAAGAGTTAAGCTCTCTTACTATAATTTTCAATTTGTAATTACAAGACTGAAAGAGTTAGTATAAAACTTTAAACTTGATGAAACAACAAATGTATTACAAGTTGTGTGTTAAATGTATAAAGAACACAACTTTTGCCACAGGGAACAGAAGTCAGAATAAATAGCAGTGTGAAGATTGAGAGTATCTATAGAAATAATGAAACGAGGCCAGAGACTATAATAAAATATCAGGACATCCTCCCAATCCTTGTTCAGTTAATTTGTCTTCCACATCATGTGTCTGAAATAAACTCAGTTGTTTACATTTCAAGTATTTTGGAGATAGGCATGAAACTGACAGGCATATTTTGCAAAAATAAAAACCAAAGAAAACTCTTTTTTTGCAGCTTCCCAATATTATAAATAGGCAGGGGATAGTTTAATTAAAACTCTTTATAATGGTTTTAAAAAAAAAATTTCTCCACTTTCATCACTCTAGAACCATGGAAATACCAAAGGTAAAAACTAACAAGAACTGAAAAACCTTAAGTAAATGTGAGCATAATGAAAAGAAGAATAATTGCTATTGAAAACAATAATGGTTTTCTAGGGGGTAGAGTTCTATAAAATGGAAGGTCTTTTGATCCTGCAGAGCATATTAATGGATGGGGTTATGCAATGGTCAGACTGGGAATAGCTACTGGAAATTATTTAGTTGCTGTGCATAAGTGAGATAAATTTGGTGCTCAGAGGGAAGCAGCTGAGGAGGAAAAATGAGAGGGAGAAGGAAGCAGATCAAAAAACCAGTTCTCATGAGTTCCCGTCAGTGTGAATTACCACAGAACAAACTTCAGTCATGGAATAGCCTGAAGAACATAAAAGCCTCAATGCAATTGGAATTTCTTTACTTTCCTGTTGTAAACATTTCTTATTCTCCCCACGACATTAGTAAAGTCTAATGTCACATGAATACCCTGTGGGTGTGAATTTGTGGAAATAAAATAAAAGGTCTGGTTTCAGAAAGTGAGGAACAACGTTCTTGATGGCAAAATGATCTATAAAGTGAATGTGGGGTGCCTGGGTGGCTCAGTTTGGTAAGTGGCTGCCTTCGGCTCATGTCACGATCTCAGGGTCCTGGTATAGAGTCCCATATCATGCTCCCTGCTCAGCAGGGAGCCTGCTTTTCCCTCTCCCTCATCTGCTCCCTCTGCTTGTGCTCGCTCTCTCTTTCGCTGTCTCTGTCAAATAAATAAATAAATAAAATCATTTAAAAAATTGCAAAAGTGAGAAGCGTTAGACCAAAACAAAGACAAAGAAAGGCAGGACTAGTAAACAAAATAGTGATTAGTATGTGCTAAACTTTAAGTGCTGTCCATATGAATGCATTTAATTCCCACAACAGTCATAGAGTAGGTGTTATTAGAACCTTCATTTGGGGCGCCTGGGTGGCTCAGTCAGTTAAGCGTCTGCCTTCAGATCAGGTCATGATCCCAGGGTCCTGGGACTGAGCCCTGCATCGGGCTCCCTGCTCAGCAAGAAGCCTGCTTTTCCTTTCCCTCTGCCTGCTGCTCCCCCTACTTGTTATCTCTCTCTCTCTCTCACTGACAAATAAATAAATAAAATCTTTCTAAAAAATTGTTTAGAACCTTCATTTAACAGATGAGAAAACTGAGGCACCAAAAAATTGAGTCATTTGCCAAGATTATACCCTTAGTAAGTGGTGGAGATAAGATCAGAGATCAGTCTGGCTAGTTTAATATGCTTTATTACTATATTACACAATTTTCTTTCTGGCAAGTATTTGCATCCCTTTCCAGAATGCCATGAAATGAGTAAGAACTCCTTTCTCAGTGAAATTAATACTTAGAAAGAGGAGGGGTGTGGTATTAACTTTTCTGCACCTTTGCCATTTCTGCCTTTATGTCATTTTAGAAAAGGAGAAGCAAGGAGACGGAGCCTATTCCATTCTCCTCAGTAACAGAGTGGTCACTCACAGGGGTAGATGTCCCACTGAGACATCTGTGAGGGTTTCTTCATTCAATGCCCACACGAGGAGTGATATTTTCCTCAAGGAGATTAAAAGAATGGGAGGTTCCTGTTTAATCTTTTTTCTATGATTATATTTAGGAATATTTTACAGTTTGTGCTACTACTTACCTACTTACTAAAAATAGATCTTTAATTAAATTCTTTCTTATGGGATGGTGGTGTCCTTGGTTTTGTGTGAGTGATCACCTACTCCAACTGTGTGACAAATGCATGAAAAATAGTTTCTGCTATTGTTTTAAAGAAGGATCATGCACATTAGAGATGGGAGGAGTAGAGAGACTCATGATATTTTGCTAATTAGTACAGACAAGTATATGGATTTTAAAAGAAAAAAAAAACCTGGAGTAACAGTATTTCTCACTCTATCCAAAGAACACAATACTTCAAGGGCTCACAGTTAGTAAGAAACCTGACTTGTTGACAGCTGGAAATATCCGTGAATGTCATTCCTATATTCTTTTTACTGCTTAGATAGTGTTTTTTTTTTTTTTAACACTTAAATGTCAACAAGTTTGATTCTGTGTAAATAGGTTACCTCCACATCAGTCAGTGACAGCAAAATCTCAAGATGTTAGAAGAAAGAGACAAAAGTTGGAAAAGTTTTTCATGTTATTTGTCAAAAGCTCATGTATTCATTGTTCATTCCTAATAACTCATAAACAATATCTCATAAATGTTGGCTGGATTAATCAGATGTCTCATAATTACTTTTACTCTAGTAATAGTGATTTACTAAAAATATGAGGCCTCCTTGTCACACAGCCCTTGGACTCCATGATGTGAGTTTCTTTTATAAATGAGACCAGTTTATAATGAAGTCCTTCTCTTTGTCAGTAATAAAATCTTGTTGAAAAAAGTTAAGCCATGCACATATCTCAGGCTGAATTCTGACTTTGAACAACCTGCCTCGTAAGGAGATGTCACCTAAGACAGTAGCCATCCCACCCCACCCCACCCCCGCCCCGTGCAATTATTAGCACTGCTACCAAAAACAGCAATAGCACTGTGATGCCTGAACGTACGTGGAAGGGTGACTGTGAAACCGTTTTAACTCCGTTGCACGTTTAACAGAAATCTGAATCATAATTGGAATAACATCTCCAAGAGGAATAGAAGGGCTGGAAGCAGAATCAAGGTGTGCTGTGAACTACTACAGTCTTTGGCTCTTGGAGAATATTTCTTTCCATGCCATAGCACTAGAAAATGTAAATAGTAGAAAAAGCATGGATTGTACATAGATCTGAGAAAAGGGTAATAGGAAAGAGGAGCCAAAGTATTGTGGTTGTAGGTCAAGGCCATTAAGCTTTACAGAAGTCTTAAAAGGAGGGCATGCTCACAAAATTCTTTCTTTGTTCATCATATTTACTTTTCCCCACGTGTCAATGTCACACATATTCCCATGATTTATCAATGGATTCAGAACATTAAGTTATTTTCTTAAAAGTTTATTACTGGTTTCCAACTCATTTTTTTTATCTTCCTGGAGTGTCTAAAAGAAGTGCTTTTAGCAGATGATATAATTTTTCAGCACAGAGTATCTACTGATGCATAATTTTTCTTTTGTGGCTGGCTGGAGGAATGACTATCCACAAGCAGATAAAGCTAAGAAAATTCATACAGCAAGGTAAAGCATTGACTATTAGAAACATAAATAAAAAAGAAACATTTCTATCATTTTATTAATCAGAAGAGTAACTAGTTGGATATCTACATTTTTTGACAGAGTTTGTCAAAAGAGATCAGTGGACATTCCAGGTTTGTGTTACTGTGGACTATGATTTTTTCAGCTTTGTATTGAAATAAAATTGACAACTAGAATTGTAATATATTTAAAGTGTACAATGTGATGGTTTGATATATATGCAGACATGTGAAAGATTCCCATATCAAGGTAATTAACATACGTCACTTCACATATATTTATCTTTTATTTTTTCTGGTGAGAACACTTAAATTCTCTCAATAAATTACAATTATATAAGACAGTGTTATCAATGATAATCATTATGTTATACATTAGATCCCTAGACCTTATTCATCTTGTAACTGAAAGTTTGTACCCTTTTGCCACCTGTTGCCGATTTCCTTCTGACAACCATCATTCTATTTTTTGGTTTGTTCATTTCTATGAGTTTACCTTTTGCCTGTTTGCTTACTTTTCAGATTCTTCATATAAATGATAGCATAAAATATTTGTCTTTCTCTGCCTGGCTTATTTCATTCAGCATAACGTCCTCTAGCTTCATCCATGTTGTTACAAATGGCAGGATTTCCTTTTTTTTTTTTTTTTAGGCTGAATAATATTCTATTGTGTGTATGAGTGTGTGTGTGCATGTGTGTGTGTGTATTTCACATTTCCTTTATCAATCTATTTGTCAACGGACCCATAGGTAGTTTCCATACCATGGCTATTATAAATAATGATGTAATGAACATGGGAGTTCAGATTTCATTTCCTTTAGCTATATACCCAGAAGCAGGGTCACTGGATCACACGATTGCTCTATTTTCAATTTCTTGAGGAGCCTTTCCATACTGTTTTCTATAGCGGCTACACCAATTTACACTCTCACAGAAGTGTACAAGGTTTATTTCTGGGCTGTTTTGTTCCATTGATCTATGTGTCTGTTTTTATGCTAATACCATACTGTTTTGATAATGATAGCTTTGTAATATAGTTTGAAATTGGAAAGTATGATGCTTCCAACCTTGTTATTTTTTCCTTAAGATTGCATTGGCTATTTGAAATCTTTTGTGATGCCTTATGAACGTTATCTTCTGGAGTTAATTTAATTATGCCTCATGATCCAGGGAAGTCTTTTACTCATGTGAGTAATCCAACATAACCTGCATGACATTTTTAGTGCATTTTTCTAAACAAGACTGCCAAACACTTACGTGCCTGAACTTACTAAGAAATAAGAACCCCATATCATGATCATATTCTCACTGCTTCTTGTTTTCTTTTTCATGTTAGAGTTGACTGCAGAGCTATCCCTTTAAAATACTCTTTACTAGATGTATTTTGTAGGGAGAAATGTTGGAGTTCCTCCAGTTTGGGATGTGTTCTCCCCTTCCGCAATTCCCCAACTCTGTCAGCACCTCTACCCTGTCTCAACACAGCAAGAATAGGTAGAGTAAATAGCATCATAAAGCTACAGACTAACATACATTAAATACATGGCTTCATTCAGATCTTCTATCTTGGAATATTTCCAGATAGTGAGAAGAACTTAGACCAAAGAAAAGTGAGAAAGAATTACACCCTTGCACATGTGATTAATATATGGTTTCTTTTATCACCTGATCTAGAAATTCCACTTCTGAATATTTACCACCAAAAATAAAAACACTAAATTGAAAATATATGCACCCCTATATTAATTGTAGCATTATTTAAAATAACCAACCTATGGAAGTGGCCCAAGTGTCTATTGATCCATGAATGAAGAAGATGTAGTACACACATGTGCAAGGGCGCACGTGCACGCGCACACACACACACACACACACACACACACACACACACACAATGGAGTATTACTTAGCCAGAAAAAAGGATGAAATCTTGCCATTTGTGACAACATGGATGGACCTGTAGGGGATTCTGTTGAATAAAATAAGTCAGACAGAGAAAGAAAAATACCATATGATTTTACTTATTTCTGGAATCTAGAAAACAAAATAAAACAAAAACAAGTTCATAAATATAGAGCACAAACTGTGGGGGTTAGGAGGATGGGTGAAATGGGGGAAAGAGATTAAGAGATACAATCCTCCAGTTATAAAATAAGTAACTCATGGAGATAAAAAGGATATCCCAGGGAATATAATCAATAATATTGTAACAACACTGTATGGCCACAGATAGTAACTACACTTACTATGGTGAGCATTAAGCAATGTATAGAATTTTCTCATCACTAGGTTGTATACCTGAAATGAATATAACATTGTCTGTCAACTATATTTCAATAATGAAAATTAAAAATAAATTGAAAAGAAACTTAATTCCTAGAATAAATCCTGTTTAGTCATGGAAAAAACAAATACATGAAATATTACTTCTTAATTGTATAGGAAGATAAAAATATATATAAATAAATATACTTTATAATTTGACTTTAACATTACCACCATTTTGGTGAACAACACAAGACAGACAGATACTAGATTCCTAGTGTTCTAATGACCAATGAACCTCAGAGCTGACCTACTTTTAGACATTTTGTTATGTGAAATAATCCGTGTCCATATTGATTAGGCCATTTTCAATTGTATTTTCTGTTATTTTTCACTGGAAACATCCTAGAAAAATGCAGAGATATTATCTCATTTATGCCTTTATTATAGTGCTTGAGTAAATTGAATAAATGGGGATGACAGAGGTGGGGAGTTAGGGAAGACATTAGGAGTCTTTGTGAAAAGGACTACTTAGGGGAATTCAGAAACTGCTGATTATAATAGTCCCAGCTTCACAATTTGGCCTAGGATTAGTTTTATTATAAACTTCTGATTCTGTACTGTATAAATGGATGTTAATGGATTGCAAACATCTGTTCCTCCCACAAGGTGATATTTTACCCCTTTTCTTTTCCTACTGCTAAAAGATAGGATTGCTGTCACTGTCACTGTCCTCAAAGTCATATCATAGAGTATTGATAACTAGCTGACATTTTGCTACTCTTAAAATCTGGAAATTTAAGGCATTGATTGTTTTTAAGATGTTCCAGGTAATAGGTAAATATAGAACCAAAATGCAATATAAAATGATAATATGTGTGCATGTATCTGTATATTTGTATACATACATACATATGTGTGTGTGTGTGTGTGTGTGTGTGTGTATATGAAAACATATATCTGAGAAAAACACAATACATATTAAATTACATTTACTTAAAGATAAAACCTATTATACCGACGCCTGGGTGTCTCAGTCTGTTAAGTGCCTAACTTTGGCTTAGGTCATGATGCCAGGGTCCTGGGATGGAGCCCCATATCAGGCACACTGCTCAGTGGGGAGTCTGCTTCTCTCTCTCTCCTTCTGTCACTCCCCCTGCTTGTACTTTTTCTCCCTTTCTCTCTCTTTGTCATACAAATAAATAAAATCTTTAAAAAAATAAACATAAACCCTATTACAAATTTTCTATTTACATATCTGAAATAACATCTCTTTCAAAATAAATACATACTCACAATTGATCTTATCTCCAGTGAATACAAAGAGGTGAGTTACTTACATGACATAAAAAGGCAAATGAAATGATTTTAGGCAGTAAGTCACCTGCTCAAAGGTAGGGATGACCCATTTGGTGATTCAGCAATCTGACCTGACCATCCCCAAAGTCAACTGTCCCTTTCATCTGACTGAGTTTGCCTTTGTAAATCATGGGCAGTCATTGTCTTTTTTTTTTCCTTGAAGAGCGATTTCTTGGACCACTGTCCTATATCCGCTTTTCCTAGACTTGTGCTGCTATCTACTTTAGATCTTATAACAACAACAAAATTGAAGCTAAAGGGTTCTTCAGGCAAATGAAGCTATTCAAGAGAGTCAATAATAGGAGTGGCATGTCCATCCCTCCGTAATTTGTTAATATGCATTGTGCTCAAATGTTCAGATTTGCCGGGTCAGTGTTCCAAATGCTGACTGGAACGAACATCTAATGTGCATTGTATGCAGGAAGGTCACACTTCAATTTCAGCCCAGGTTTTACATTTTAGTTCCTGCTCATAATCTAAATAAACATAGCGTTTCTCAGCTTAAATTTATTTCAGGCATGCTCTCTCCAAAGGATTTAAAAATTAAAATGCCTCCATGGCAGAATGGGGATGTTTATCCATTTAAGATGCCTAGAAATATAAGGAGGAATCATCTTTCTTCTCTGTGCAATACAATTTTTGAATAACAGTTTTTGAGAAGATCATTTTGAACTATATTTAACAAGTAGCTTGTTTCAGCTTCCATATTAGCTTGATTTACCATCTGCAGAATTACCAATAACATGATGCATTTATTACCCGTAAAAGCTATTAGCAGGTCATTTTGTTCAGTTCATCATATGTGTCTTGAGACACAATCTGGCGTCTAACAGATTTTCATACATTGATGTCGCAGAGAATCAGACTGTTCTTTAATTGATTGTTTCTTGCTAGACTCCTTTTGATTAAAACAGGTTATGCTATTTGCTTTTAGTTCTACATTTCTCCACTTCAAAGTCTGGCCACAGAAAGCAGAAATTATTCTCATTTCTCTGGATTCTTTTAATTCAAAGTGAATGTATATATTTAACAGTCGGCCATAATCAAGGGCTTTAAAAATGGCTTCAGTTTTCCCAATCTAGGACTCCCTCAACAAGAATACAATCCTCACCAGGTCTTTAAAAAACGAATTTATCTTTTCCTGCCAAGTCATCGAATTTTGAACCTCAGAACCTCAAGTGAGTACAGATCACAGGGACCAAAGGGAACAGGAAGGGCTCCCTCAAAGCTCTCTTTCCCTCACAATTTGCACAGACCCAGACAAGCAAAGCTGAATCGTGGTGATAGTGTTATATCCTTCTCCAGAGGGAAAAGAAAAAAGGGTCTTTTGCTAAACTGGTTTCAGAAGGCCTAACTCATATTGTTCATTTAAGCAAAGAGATTGGTACGCTCCTGAGACACCCGTCCCCTCCCCCCCTCAACCCCCCCAACCAAAAAAAGAAAACTCCAAAAGCTATGTGAACTCTGCAGGGATAAGGTCGGTGGGTCTGTCTCAGGCCTTCTATCCACATTCCCCACACAGTTAATACCGTAAAAATGAAAGGGCTGCAATCAGATCAGTACTCATCAATAGGAACGAGTAGCAGCTTCCAGGCTCAAAACAAGAGCCTAATTCAGCATTCAAAAGGTTTTTGTTTGCCTAATGTCAGAAACAAACATAAAACTTTCTATCATGTGACATCCATGACACTAGGAGAGAGCAGTCACCCTTCCCTTAGGCTTCTGTCTGCCACAGACAAAAGCTATCAATAGATCCTTTGTATTCTACCTCAGCTTTCTGTCTTCATTGATGAGCCAGTCAATCATTCCCAATTGTCATCAGCTCTTTCCAGGTGAAATTCCCAAGTTCCCAATCACAGACCCCCCAAGTCCCAGGATGCACTGGTTCACAAAATGATATCCTGGCCTATAGCCTTCTTAGCAGATCAGAAATGTTATCAGGAAACAGAAATATTTTTAATACTCATCTGAAAATTTCCCAATGCTTTCCATGTTGTTTACATAACACTTTGTGAAATACTTGCTATTTTCAACTATTTTGGGCAACCAGAAATATGTAAGTGTATGAAACTGACTTTGTCATTTTAGCACAAACTAACTCCTTAAAATTTACTTTAGATTTATACAAAGTGTAGCTGCCTGGGGATTCGAAAGGATTTTTAGTGACTTAAAGTTGAAAGCCACTATTCAGAACCAGTGGTGCATTGAGGAAAATTATGTAAGTTATGTCTTTAGAAATTACTTTTACTCTAAAATTTATTTAAAATTGAGTGTGCCGATCATTTAAAATATTGCACTAAATTTAATAGAAAAATCTCTTGGTGGATGTTTAGTGTAAATTGAAAAGCTTAAATGGCTTAAAAATAGCTTTGAAACATTATGTAGACACACGAGGCAGTTATCATGTTTAAATGATGGGAGTTTAATGGTCTTCTCATACATTAACCCTACACTCTGACGGTGAGGAATGCCTCATCTTACTCTAGAAATGGGTAAAAATAAACACTCAGATTTAGTAAATCTGATGATTTATTTAGCATCTCTTTACCTTTTTGTAATATTTTTGAAATTTAATGAGGTGAATTTTTATGGCCCAGAGTTTATCAGCTACAGAGCAACCTTCAAACATGTAATAGTATACACATGGGACAACTGACTGAGGTACAGTCCTGTCTCCTTTCACGCGAGGCCCCATTTTGTATGACCATGAAATTAAAAAACAAAAACAAAACAGCAACAACAGCAGCAATAAGAAACTGCTATTTTATATGACAGAATCTTTTAAAAAATAACACTAACAAATAGTATTTGTTAGTCAATATCTAAGGAATAAGTATATCCTACTCGTGATAATATACTGATGTCAGAAGCAATAGAAATGGCTAAAATGTACCATTATTTGATTTAGAACGTGAAATAAGTCACATTTTTTCAATGACTCCTTTATGGAGAGTTATATTACAGACAAGTTTGCTTCTAGCAAGAATCGTATGACACAGTTCATATTTAAAACCAATGTGGACAACTAACTGAATGGGTTTAAAGAGATTTTTTTTTTAAATGGTTAGTTTCTCTAGATGAAAATATGAACTTTTGCCAGAATTCCTTTGAGAGCGAGTGGGGAAAAAATGAAAACAACATTCTTTGAAGTACTCTTCAATGTTATCTGGTCTAATCCAAACAGCAAAGTTATAAAATCTGTAGATTTCATTCACCAGCTCTGTATCAGTCACTCATGTTGATAAGAAGGATTGGACAAATATATTAAAATAGCAGTTGTAGGGGCACCTGGGTGGCTCAGTGGGTTAAAGCCTCTGCCTTGGGCTCAGGTCATGATCTCAGGGTCCTGGGATCGAGCCCCGCATCGGGCTCTCTGCTCGGCAGGGAGCCTGCTTCCTCCTCTCTCTCTCTGCCTACCTCTCTGTCTACTTGTGATCTCTGTCTGTCAAATAAATAAATAAAAATCTTTAAAATAGCAGTTGTATCCTGAATTGTTCCCTCTGACATATGATGTAAGAAATTCTTTTATTATTATTAATACATCTTGAACAGAATTTCTATGCAGGTACCTATGTTATAAAAGGTAACACATCATAATTTTATCTTATTCTATGGTTCCTTAGTAGGGAAGAATGAGATTAAGTAAGTTGTCTTAAATCCTAACTTATTGTACCTTGGATAGGCCTCTATCTCCAGCTTTGGTGGGATAGTCTATCATAAATAGTTTCTAGGGATTTTAACATTATTTGATAAAGAAGATATTATTAGGGGCACCTGGGTGGCTCAGATGGTTGTGTCTGCCTTTTGCTCAGTTCTTGATCATCAGGTCTTGAGATCAAGCCCTGTGTTGAGCTCCCTGCTTGGTGAGGAATTTGCTTCTCCCTCTCCCTCTGCCTCTCTCCCTTGCTCATGCTCTCTCTCTGTCTCAAATGAATAAATTTTTTAAAAATCCTTAAAAAAAAGAAGATATTATTATTCTCATTTCTATATAAAGAAACTGAGGATTTAGGATACAGTTACTTTTTTTTATTAAAAAGAAAAAAAGACAAGACTCTTCCTTCTTCAGTAGTTTGCTTTATTCTCATAGTGGGAATCAAAATCCATTTCATTTTATGAATACAGGGGATTGAGTAAGAGCTGGGTAAGACCTAGTATGATTTCTTCTGTTCTTTGGAAATGATATTCTTTTAGAAAAAAACTGAGACAGGCATCACTCTTTCTCTTAACCACCTGCTTACATTTCTTTTCCTTTGACCCTGTATTCTATGCTGTGAAAGCATATTTAGGGACTACAAACCTCTTCATGCCAACCATTATTATAGCAACTAGAGGTAAGTCATCCCAACTGGTGCTTCATTGGCCCTAGAATGGTACAATGGAAAAACACTGAGCAGGGGATAAGAAGACATGGAGATTGGTTTCCACCAGCAAATTTCTAAGTTAATGTGTGCCTGAGGGTTCACTTACTCATAATCACATTAGCAATTGAATGCTTGACTATATGACACACACATTGCTCTACAGTTTTTGATTTATCTTATTTAATTATTACTATAAGCCTATGAGATATACAATTCATATATATATGTATATACATATATTTATATAATCATCCCCATCTTACAGATAATAAAATGAAGTCCACAGAAGTTAAGAAAATGAAAATGAAGATTTGAATCAGGCTCCAGAGACTTTCCATTGACCATTATGCCCATTCCCACATCCTAACATCTGCATAATGAAGAAGTTAGACAGGTGTACTCTTGAAGATCCTTCTCCTCCTCCTACTCCCCCTCCTTGCCCTTCTCCTCCTCCTTCCTCTTCTTCTTTTTCCCCTTCTTCTTCTTCTTTTTTTTACATTGTGTGATTACTTCAGAATCTTTCTTCACTCTGAATTAAAATTTCACCTGTTCATCTGATCATTTTCTTCTCTATTCACTTAAGCAAACCACATTTGATCAAGACATACGATAGTGTTGTTGTTCTATCTCTTTTGCCCTCTGTCTCTCTCTCTATATATACATATATAACATAGCTACTAGTTAAAATAGTTAAAATCAACTGTATACATACACACATATGTGTGTGCACCCACACACTCACGGTTGATTCTTATTATTCTCAGTAGTCATGTTTATAAAGTCACTGCAAAATTGAATTAGCAAATACTGAATCATTGCTCCTAAGGGAAATATGGGGCTAGGTTCCTGTGAGCCTCTGGTTACATTTTTGTCAAGAGATCAATACACAAACTTGTTTTGTAAGTTTTACTCTCTAAAGACACTTTATTTAATGTAGATTGTTGATCTGTTAACATTGAACTTGCAGCCAACAGTATTATAACTCATGGCTGGATGAAGTTTATCTAATACCTATATTTTCTATGCAAGGCACATCACAGCCTGCTTGTTCTTAGGGCACTTCAGTCCTATGCTTTGGGACCATTATAAATAGTCACCAACAGAAAGCACAAAAATTCAAAACACAACATTAAATATACTACAAACAGGACACTTTTTTACAAGATGAGACCTGAAACAAGAAGGCAGAGCTTCACCTTATTCTCATCTGAGAATGTGAGTGCCTAGCAACTCAAATATTTCACTGCTCTGCACACGGGCATGTCCACGAATTATCATGAAAGTGCCTAAAGTATAAATAAGTGTTGCTGGTTATGCAAATTCACAAATGCAGAATCCATAGATAATGAGAATGGAGTGTATGTGAGTGTATCTTCACCTATAATTTTGCTTTTCTGCCTTTCTCTTTTCCCACTTTCCCATTACCCTGTCTTATCTTCTCTGGATAAAAACAAATAAGTAAAAAATTGTAAAATTATTTTCCACCTTGTTTCTCCAATCCTTATTTTCTTTGGCTTTTTGGAAACTTCAGGGCTATTCTACACACACACACACACACACACACACACACACACATCTTTTATTCCAAATCAATTCAGCACATATCTATATTAACCATGTTGTGGCTGATTATGAAGTATAATTATTTTATATTATATGATGTACATTTGACAAATGGTCTTTAAAATATACCTAATATCTCAACAGAGAATCTAACACAGGTCCAGGAATTCTTACGTTTTATTTTTTTGTCCCTGACCTTTATATCACCTCATACTATACAGGGGCAAGAATGTCTCTATTCCTGATTTTTTTAAAGCTTCAAATTACTTGCATTTAATTTAGCAATCTGTTCTTCATTGGAGAGAAGTTGAATTTACAAAAGCAATTACACCAGTTTCCTGTGACTTTGAAGGATATATACAGTTGTGTTAATTAAGTAGAAGAAGAGAATGTGGATTGCCGGTGATTTTCCAGTGGAAAAAAACAATTGTTGTCATCTGTGTAGCATTAATTGCTACATAGGGTAGGAGATTAATATTTTTAACATTTTAAGTGGTTTTGCATAAATGTTAGCAATAAGCAAGCCATTTCATGTCTTATTGGTTTGCATTTTTAATAATATTGGAATGTTAGCCTTCCCATAAAGGGAACATTGCAACAAAACTGAAATAGTGTTTCAACCTTGCTAGTTATGTGCAAACTGACCCCGTGTACCCCCTTTGGGGAACACTCAAAGACAATGGTACTGTTGAAAACATAAAAAGAGGAGGAGGTAATTTATTTTTAATTTTTCTTACATTTGTGAATTCAGTGTCATGAGAGGCTAACAGTTTTGGCCAAGGACTCTGAGGAATAGATGTCATGAAGACTTTCTATATCTTTTCTTTATTATGTTAAACTTGGCCTTCTTTTAAAAGCTTATCATTAAGTTGTAAAATTACACCAAAATATAAATTGGTATATTCACTTGTACAAAAAGAAAACTCTGCCAGAATCTTCCTTACTATTTAAAATGGAGAAAGAATCTGAAAATGCAGTGATTGCAATTCATTTATTCCTCAATGATTTTTGAGCTCCTGGGGTATATGAGGCTCTGTCTTAGAAATGGGAATACAGAGGGAACATGACAAATAGGGCTCCTTCTCTGAAGGTTACATTCCACAGACATAACGGTGGTTGTGGTACGATTGACCATAAAGTATTTTCAGATAATGCTAGAAAGAAAATAAAAAAAATATGATGGTACTTTAGAGAATGTTTAAACAGCAAGGACCGGAAGGCCTCTCTGAGAAGGTGGCATTTATCCTGCTAGCTGAATGAGAAGAAATCATCTATTTAAAAATATCGGGAAAGGGTTTCCATACAGTGGAAACAGCAGATCTAAGTGTCTGCTGTGGGTTTGGGCTTCAAGTGTGAAGAGCAGGAAGCCTTTCTGAAATGGAGCAGGGAGCAATGTGAGATGTGGTTGGAAGGGCCAAAACCAGGCCACAAAGGGACTTTATCCCCCTGGAGAAGACACTGGGCCTTATTCTAAGTGCAGTGGGAAGTCATTAGACAGTGGGAGGGTATAAGGAGAAGAAAGACATAATCTGATATATATTCATAAAATGCAACCTGACTGTGAAGAGAGTAGACAGGAGGAAGGCTTGTGCAAGAAGAGTAGGTGAAAGAATTGGTAACATCTTACTCATTATTTTAAACCCCGGTCAGACGGAAGCAGAGACATTTGTTCCTTCTATGTTCCCAGAGTGTTTTTTTAAAATGCACATTCATGATTGTTGAACATAGGTATATCTGTCTTGCACTGAGCTGAGGAAAGCCTGGACAACAGCTCAATGGCCTTATTTCTAGTGCAGATCCCACAGCACAGCTGATTCTCTGTCAACACTTGCTAAATCGAAGTGAACCAAATGAAGACAATGATCCACTTCAGTCTGAATTTACTGAATACAGTATTTCTCCCTTATCAGTGCTCTTAACTTTCTATGATTCAGTTACCTATCGTCTACCGTGGAAGCAAATGATCTTCCTTCTAACATACCATCAGCAGGTCAATAGGAGCCTAAAGTCACAATGCATCCACTCCTCAGAGTAACACTTGGAACACAACTCCCATGGATAATGGGGAACTATTGTAAGAATACATAATAATAGTAGTAATAATAATAATAATAATAAAATTAGTAATAAAAATACTAAAATAATACTAAAATAATAGGTAACTTTGGTTGAAACCAAAAGAGATCTCTTCAGATGTAGATGGAATTTCCTAATAGTATTGAAAGCCATCTAATTGTTACATTAAATGCCAAATGAATTCTTGAACACGTTGTAGAAGAACCCCAGATTCTCTAATTTGTATTCCTATTAAATATTAGTTTGAAATAAAACTATTTCTTGATTTATATTTAGGTAGTATGAGCATCTGTTTCTTGAGCCACATATCAAAAGATGTCAAGGCTCACTCATCATTGGCTTTCATTTAAAAATTTCCTTTTCCCATGATAAGAGGTAATTTTGTTCATTGAATCTGAAGAAGTCACTTTGTGCAAAGCTTGGTTTGATCATCATGGTATTCAGGTACTTTCAACAAACACACATTACCTTCCACCCTCTGTACCTAAATTTATGAATTCCTATTATAAGCTTTGAAATGAAAAATTCAGAAGTCCAAGTGTTAGAAATTATTCAGAAGGCTTTCAACACAGAACTTTTTATTTTTATCTTTTCTGAAAATAATTTTAAGTATAAACCAGATATCGCTCTTCTGATTTCTCTTTGATGGAATTTCTTTTGTTTTTAAAGACTAGGCAGCTGAAATCTCCTTTCTTGGTAAGAACATGCAAAATCAAAGGTTCAGGCATGACCAAGTTCCATGGCATGACCTGATGTCTGCTTCCAAGAGGCGAAGAGGACTGACCCCCTCTTTGAAAACCTAATTAAATTGATAGTGATGACATCTAATTATAACTTTTTTCCCTTATTTAGGGCACTAAGAAGTGTGCTTCATTCATTCTCTAATAGAATTACCACCAAGTATATTGCATGCCTTATTTCTCTATAGCAAAACTTAAAACATGCACATTTTGTAAAATACTCCTTATATATGTATCTTTCTTTGGTGCATTTGTAACGAATCATCAGGTTCTCAAAGAACTATACTGTAGTGTCCCACGGTCAGTTTATCTACCTCATCATTTCCTGATGAAGGAAAAATCATCATATGATAAACGCCCCCCCCCAAATCGATCTTCTATTTAGTGTATCTCCAACCAAGGTCTTTTGGCACATGGAAGGATATATAATATATAAGACATGACATGTGATTTCATGAAGGGCCATTTGATTTGTGACTATCTCCTTTTAATGTGCTTATTTGTAAGTTACTTTATAAAAACTCAACATTATACTGTTAACTTCAAATGATGGATGGCTTACAAAAACTTTAGCATATCTTCCCTGTTGAAATATCTTGAGCATTGATGGCATAATTTCTGTCCTGAAGCTGGAGCTGGGTTATGTTAATTTAATATCCAGTTTTTATCAAGGTTATAAGGAGGGAGGTGGAGCTTTTTAATGTTAATTAGTGCTACGTGTATGAAAATGAACAATAGACTTAGTAAATAGGTCACTTTTTTAATATCTCTGAGTAAAGATGAGCTGATACAGAGTTTCTGGGGAATTCTAATGCTGATGTTGTGAAGTTCTCCTATTTATCGGTGCAAAATCTAAAAGGAATCAAAAAAAGAAACTTTCCCTTTTGCATTTAGGGAATACACAGCACTAGAAGCTGAATCAGATTAAGTAGGATATTTAAAGAATAATTAATTCTGTATTTAAGGAATATAAAGTATTCTCAAGTTCATGATACTGTTATATGCTAATTAACACAGTTCTTGTGACCAGTGACAACTCCAGAATTTTTGTGCAGAAGGGCTTTTGAAGCTGCACTTAAATAGCAAGAAATGTGCATTTTAGTAGGCTAATTTAGAGTTTGGTTGGTAAATGGAAGTGGGTGGGTATATTAATCAGGGTTCTCTAGAGAAACAGATTCAAATACATCTATACGTGTGTGTGTGTGTGTGTGTGTGTGTGTGTGTGTAGAGAGAGAGAGAGAGATTTATTATAAAAAATTGGCTTATGTGATTAGAGAAGCTGAGAAGTCCCAAGATCTACAGGCTGGAGACAATGGAGACCCAAACCAAAAGTATATTTCGAGTCCAGGTCGAAAGACCTGAGAAACAAGGAGAGTAATGGTTTAGTTCCAGTCTGAGTCTGGGTCTGAGCCCAAAGGCAGAAGACCAATGTCCCAACTTGAAGACACTCAAGCAGAAAGTGAATTCTCCCTTCTCCAGCCTTTTTGTTCAATTCAGGCCTTTGGTGGATTGGGTGAGGGTTTCCCACACTGGGGAGGACAATCTGCTTTACTTAGGCAGCAAATTGAAATGTTAATCACAGCTAGAAACACCCTCATAGACTCCCAGAATAATGTTTAATCAAATATCTGGATGCCCGGTTAAGCTGACACACCAAATGAACCATAAAAGTGGAATCTCATGAAAATTATGCCCCCTTGCTATTCTCATGACTCTGGAAATTAGAATCATTTAATCTCCCTAAACCATAGTCCTCTCATCTGTAAAATGGGTATAATACAGCAAACCCTGTCATAATTCTGTAAGTGGGATCAAAAAAATATATATATCAGTTATGTAAACTTCAGGGCTATATTCTTACAGAGTTAATAAAATGGCTGCTAAGCCAAAGCAGCTAACTGACTGGAAATACCTGGGTCTGAGGAGCAACTGCCAATGATATTAGATAAGAATTTGTGGTATCATGGAATTTTACTATAAAAGTAATTGTTTCATACAGTTGTTTGGAAGACTGGATGGCAGGATACATACAAAGCCCTTAACAGAATTGCCTGCACAGATCAAATTTATTAACACAAATTGTTATTTATCCTTCTTTATCTCCTTCCCTTTTCCTCTTCCTTCTCCTCCTCCTGCTACTTATCTTCTGATTCTTACTCTTCTATAAGAACATGAACCAACCTCCAATAACTCTTGATCATTCAGGCATTCTATAACAAAACTAAGGTGAGTTTGCTCCTTGGGGAGTCACAGATAGAGACTACAAGGGGTGAGCTGTGGGACAAAGGAAACTTTACTTGTAGCAAATAAGGAGATCACAAGGAATACCTTCTAAAGCCATGACTTTCTGAGCAAGGGTGGATGGGTTCCTTTTATCTAGTATTAGGATGGATATGCAGATAAGAGAGTCTTGTGTTCATAAGGAGAGGAGGGCATAAGGTGGCACATGCCCCTTAAGGAAAGATGCCTACACATGCATTGTATATTATGTAAATGAGGCTCATGCTCCTCCTCAGTTACTCCATGGGTCACTCCATGGTACATCTGCACAGGCGTGAGTCAAGGGTTAAATTTGAACTTGTCTGGGCGGCCTGGGCCTCCACTTCTTCATCCAAGCAGTCACCACAGCTTGAGTGGTAATTTCGGTTTCCATCGCAGGATATTATGCCCCTCAGATCTTTTCCATGAGTTAAGAGATAAACTGGAAAGAAGAGTTTCACAAAAACACTGGAGAAAAGTTGGTGGCTACAGGCAGGTGAGCAGAAGAATTAGGTCTTGGAGCCTAGCTGGTGGTAATTAGAAGCATCTTATCGCTTGGTTTTCCATAACACCATATTCTGATCAGTGTTCTTTTAGAGGTCTGATGTTTCCTTCTCTGTCTCTTTAGAAGACTTCTTTCCTTGACACTGTCCTTTGGTTGATATTATTCCCCAGGATCCCACTCTTAGGCCACAGCTAAACCTACTCTGTACAGTCTCTGAGTGAGCTCTCAAAGCTCCTGGTTTCAAGTACCACTTACGTGTTGGCCAGTGTTCCCAGCCAAGATTCATTCCTTCAGCATATCTAAAAGTGAACTAAAATTTATAGTCTTCTCAAGCCATAATTCTTTTATATACCCCTGTTCCTCTTTGCCAATTACCCACCAAGCCTTATTTTTTTTCAATCTGTACCTTACTCTCAACCATTGCTATAGCTGCCCAAATTCAAGCCCTTATCTTCTCTTTACTAGGCATGATAGCAACCCAGCTAAAGGGAAAACTTAAACATGCACTCTTCTGCTTGACATATTTCAATGACAGCATCAAAGCTCTTCAACCTGATGTGTAGGTCCAAGCACTCCATGCCAGGCATTTCATGATTCATCAGCATTTAATTTCTTACCATTTTATTATTCCACCAAGCACTTGCTCCTCTTACCCACTCTGCCAAAAGATTCCCTTTTCTAACATGACCTTGGCTTAACTAACTCCCATTAAATTTGAGGATAGGTAAGAAGTCATCCTTCAGATTTTCCAGATACCTCCAGCCTGGTGAAGGTGCTCTTTTTGGGGGTGCCAAGAAACACTTAGTTGCTAATTCATCTAGTTGTCCTACTGTCTTAATCAGCTCAGGCTGCTATAACAAAATCCCATAAACTCAGTAGCTACCAGTGAAGAATTTATTTCTCACAGTTCTGGAAGCTGACAAGTCTAAGATTAAGGGGATGGCTAATTTGGTGTCCGGTGAGAGCCCTCTTCCTAGTTGTAGCTTGTCAACTTTTTATTGTATCCTCACAGGAAGGAGAGCAAAGAAAGCCAGACCAAGCTCTTATGTCTCTTCTTATACAAGCACAAATCCTATTCATGGCAGCTTGACTCTCATGATCTACTTATCACCGTAGGCCCCACATCCTAATGCAACATTGTGTGTTAGGATTTTAGCATATGAACTTGGGGTAGGGAAGACACAAACATTCAGTCCATAACACCCACTAAACTAGCAGTTGCTTCACTGGGGAAAAGAACTCATTCTCATTCATAGTATATTGCACTAGTCTGTAGTGCACTATATATGGGATGGTTAATATATGTTTTTGGTGGTATTAATGAAATTAATGCAAAATGAATTCCAAATTGTCCAGTGATCCCCTTTGACATATAAAGCATAACTGGATTAGGGAAAAGATTGTTCCAAGCTTTCAGAAGTGGACCTGTTAAATTGTCCACCAGTATTCTCAGAAGCTTAAAAGACAGATAACTGTAACATAATTAATAATAATAATAATTAAAATTATATATGCTTTAAGCACATTTATACAAATATATTAGACAAATTATATACTGCAATGATTTATAAACAATTTCCTATAATTATTATGAGATTGGTATTTTGTCTAAGCTCAAAAATTAAGAAATTAATTTCTGCTTAATCTCCTAAGGACACCTCTAATAAGTCAGGGCATCACTCACACTTAAAACTTAAAAGCTGTAAAATGTGGTGCTCAATTCATTTTGATTCAATTCAATTCATTTCAAGAAATATTTATGAAATAACTGCTCTGTGCAAGAGCTGAGTTAGATCTTTTTATGGACATCATGATAATTAAAATATAGTCTCTGGCCTTGAGGGGGATACATTATGGTAAGGATGATTAGACAAGTTTATAGACATCTATAGTATAAGTACAAAAATAACATGTCATAGAGAATTAGAGGGAGCAGACAAAATTAGTAGGATTAAGAAGGACTTTAAAAGGAGGAGCTATGATAAACTCCTAAGAGCAAGGCAGATCAAAGAAGACTCAGTTTATTATTTTGATTTTTATTTTGGGTTAATAAATATGGAAGCCATAGACAAAATACATCTTAATTTTGTGTAGTGGTAACAGACCCAGATTTTAACTCTGTTTTTACGAGTTGTGTGATTTGAGAAAGTAACTGTTTTTGAGTTTCAATTTCCTAATTTTTAGATCAATGAACATATTATCTGCTTTAAAGTTTCATTGTGATGAATCCAAATGAATGCACTTAGCACTTGGGAGGCATGAGGATTAGATGATAGGTGTTTTAGTATTTGGTTGAATTATATCTCAGATCATTTATTAATGGATTGGTTTCAGTCTAAAGGAAAGTATCAAATAGTTTGCCATACATGGGATATTTTGCTTTACATTTTAAAAAATATCTTATTTATTTATTTGTTTGACAGAGAGAGAAAAAACAGGGGGAGCAGCAGAGGGAGAGGGAGAAGCAGGCTCCCTGTCAAGCAGGGAGCCAGATATGGGGTTTGATCCCACGACTCTGGATCATGGCCTGAGCTGAAAGCAGATGTTTAACTGACAGAGCCACCCAGCGCCCCTTGTTCTACATTTTTATTGTCATTTGGATTGAAGACACAGAGATTTTGATTCGGAAGTGTGTAGACAACAAAAATGATTACTAGCAAATTGGTTCCCAAAATTTTAGAATTGGAAAGGATCTTATATACCATTTGTTCAGCATTCTGGTTTAAGAGCTAAGGAAACAGTTTATTAAAAAAAAAAAAAAATCTTCATTTCACTTCCTGTAAGCCAATAATAAATCTTTACAGTGAATTTAAGGAAATATTTTATATTCATTATGAGATGCAATTATCTTTATTCAGTTTTTCAACATCTACACCATCACAGGAGAACTGGGTACCACATTTTTAGAAGGAACTGACAAGCTCAGGACACCCAGCAGAAACCATCATGATGGTAAAGGTCCTGGAAAATGGTCACTGACCCTATTGAAGAAACTGAAGTTGTTTAGCATAAAGAAAACAAATTCATGTAGAGAAAACACCTTTCCTTATATATTTTAATAGTAAGTATGTGGCAAATCTTCCACATTTCTTCAGAAGAAAGTTCCTGGACTTAGGAGAAGACATAATAAAAGGGATATTTTTAATTTGTAATAAGGATAAAGCATCTAAACATTAAAGAAGTTTAAATTATCCATCTTATAAAATCATTGAACTAGACTATCTACTAGAATACCTTTCTTTCAATTTCTTAACAGCCGAAATTTCTCTGAATTTTTAAAATTGATTAAGTATGGCACTAATTATTCCCAATGCAGAGGACTTAATTTATTTATTGTTCTCTGTTCTTACATTTCCAGTATGATTTAACCAACATAAATATCACTTACACATTATCTTTAAAGAATTTGTTATCTGACATATTTCCTTAAAGGGTCTAGCTGTATTTGAATTAGATTGATTTCTCAATGACCAGCTGGTAGCTCTCCCTTTGTCCTTTTTATATCTAAAATAGCAGTTATTCTTTTATTTTCTGGACTGTAATATAATACTGTGAAAGGGGAAAATGTAAATATCCACAATCCACTTTTCTAAATGAATATAATGAAAATTTTTAGAAATTGCATGTCATTTCTATTTTCAATGGAGAAATTAATTCTATTTTGGTTACCAGTGAGGTGAAATGGACAGGAAATGTCAGGAAACAGATTAGATAGGAATTATCTTAGTTATAAAACATAGTATTAGAAATGGAAATAAGTAAAGAACAAATCTAGGGAATGTGGAAAGAAATAAAATTTTCAATAAAAATGGATGAACACTGACATTATTTATAGAAGAAAACTGAAAAGTATTGACATTATTTTCCAATACCTGACAATCTCAGAGAGTCAGAAGTTTTGAGTTTTGATATTAATACTATAAATTATGGAGTGACCATGAATGAGTCGGATAAATATCTCTGAACATTTTCCTTATGTAAGGTGAGGGAAATGAAGTAACCCAGGGCTATCAGGTGACTCCACAAATAATTATAGTCAAGTATTTTATCAAGAAAATTTATATGTCCTACCTTCCAAACTAATTTTGTGCAGAGAATCAGTTTTATTTTTTAAAAAGAAAGAAAAATCTAGGCTTTTCTATGAGTGCTTCATTTTACACTGTCAAGTTGGTTTGGCTATTTGTCAGAGAATCTTTTGAGACATTATATCTCATATCAGAGCTGTCTTGGAGAATAATTGTTTGCTTTGGGGTCTTATGGCAGTAATTCTAAAATCTCTGGAGGCAAGGTTACTTACAGAATAAGGTGAGAAAATTTGGGGCATTGCTAAAAACAAAGACAGTATCTTCAAGTAAGTTTTTGGAAACACATCTAGTATTTGTTATAAAATGTATAGTCGGTCAACATCAAGAGCCACCATCAAATTTTATATGAATTGACAGTTAATTGCAGTGAGAAGAAAAAGAAAGAATATCTACAACAATAAGGCTCAGATGATATTGCATGTTTAACTTGACATATACCTTGAATTCAAAATAAAAGTAAAAGTGGTATTTTAATATAGCACAGAGCACAAAACCAAGTACTCCTCTGGTACTCACTAAATGTTTGTTGAATGGAGGCCTTAACTGATCAGTCATACGAGGAGTCAATAAATGGGTCAATGTTAGAACAATAACAGTCAAATGTTACAATTACTCGGGAATGACAAACAGAGGGTTTGAAATTTTTCGTTTGATGATCAGTAATATATATTTTTATAATCAGTAAAAACTGTAAGACAAAAGGTCATTATCATTCAGAGAAACCATTATGACTATTAGCTGTTTCCTATACAATGTTGATCTCAATTTGAGACCATCAGAAAATCTTTAAAGCAAAAGGAAATTCATTAGAAAATGTTGAAAAGCAAAAAAAAAAAAAAATTGAAGATATGTTCATGTTGGCTTACTGATAATTAAACTAAACACATGCCAATTATAAAAGGTGATTTATGATCAGGTTTTAAAACAAAAAGTCTGTCTAGTTTTGTCATATTTCAGTTTCCTCTAAGCCCTGTGTAAGAACAGACTCTGTCTCTAGTAGGAGCAGATCTTCTACTTAGTGAAAATCAATAGAATGTAAAGCACTCTGTGTATCACAAAGAAACTGATTCTTTAATCACTGAAATTGGCCTTACAAGGAGAATATATATTTTACCAACTAATTTAAAAAAGGATTAGATAGACATGAATTAGGAATCTCCCTTTAAATTTAGGGTTTGACTCCACCCTGCTCCCACCCAATAAAAGTCCAGGAACAAACTGAACATAGTTTTCAAAGACAAAGGATATACAAAAGCACAATCTCTTAATATAAGCTTCTGTACTTACTAATGCAGGTGCAACCACTTATTTTACAAGATACTTATTAATGAATGTAGAAGAGCAGGATAAAGTGATGAGAGTTTAATTTATTTTGGAAGTAATGGTTTGTACAGTAATTATCGAGAAGCAGCCACTTGTCAAATGGAATCAGTAACAAGTGCAGTTGGGAGAGATTTTCTGGTACACAGGCATTGTGAAATGTCTTACTTTGCAATGAGAATAGACTCTCTGACAATAGTTTATTTCACTTATAAAAAAAATCTGAAGTAGATTAAAATTGAGAAATTGTACATACTACCATATTTGTAAAGACGAATTTTATTCTAATCCTGTTTTTCTTTGCTTAAGACAAGATATACAGAAGTTCTCAATGATAGATAGATAACATTTACTATTTTAACTTTATTCAATGTTCCATTCACCCTTATCCTTATAATACTTGACCTTGGTCTGACTCAGTTCTGTGGGCAAGAAGGAGAGAGTCACAGTCTGTAGTCGATAGTCTATAGTCACAGGGTATTTTCAGGGAGGCAGCATCTTGGGGGAATAGACCTAATAAAAACTAAAGCAGATTATCAAGGAATAAATAATGTCTCAGTGGCAGAGAATGAGTAGCATTCCAGAGAGATCCTGGGGATAAGTAATGAGGAAGTTCATAAGCCAAAAAGGAATATCCTTGGAATAGTTACTAGTTAATTAAGATCATGCACATTTTATATGTGTAATTATGATCTCTGGTTTGACAAAGACAGAGTAGATAAAGACATCAATAAAAGATATACCTTGAAGTAAATTTTCAGATTTAAGAAAAAGATGAAACAAAAAAACTGATGAATCACAGACCTGTATTGCTGAAACAAATAATACGTATTTTAATTAAGTTTAATAAAAAATAAATTTAAAAAAAGAAAAAGACTAAACAAAAAAATACGTCATGTTTTCCTCAGGAAATGAAAGAAAAAAGATTTATACTTCTAAATAAATGTTTGGGCCTCCATTAATACACTACTTTTGATAATTCTTCAGGCTTCACCAAGCTCTGCATTTTTGGTCACATACTAGACTAGTGACTCAATAAAACCAGTCAATTCTTCCATCTTAAAAATTAACATAAATTACTTCCTTGTCATTTGTCTATGCCAAGTGAACATTCAGATTATCATCTAAGGAATTCACAGGAACAAATTATAAAGAGAAGATCTGATTTAACTACACCTACCTATGATAGTTAATATACCTAAATTGATTAGACATCAAATTCATTTGATAAAATTCTTAGGGGAAGTTTAGAATTTTTCTTGGAAAATAGAACTTTTAAATCATTTTTTTTTAATAGCAGTTAAAACAAGCATAGAGTAATAGGGTCCCTGTTACCTGAAAAAACAAACAAACAAACAAACAAAAAACTAGTCAAATATATAAAACAATAGTTTTCACAAAGGATAGTGATCACAGAGTTATGAAACAAGGTTGAGCCATAAAACTACCCTAGTTTGATGCCTTGAAAAAATGTCCAGGTCATGGCACAGGAAAAAAGAATTTAGGTGAGGTCTAGCAGACTCCCTAAGTTGAGGGAGACTAAGGCAGTTAGAGATTGTAGGACAGAATAATGGAGAGGAGAGAGCTATACAAATGATTTCCAGAGAACTGCACACTGTTCCCTTTGAGTTTCCAGCAGAATGCCAATTGGTATACAAATATGAGGAAACTACATAGGGATGAGGGAAAATACCTGAAAATTTTGGATAAAACAACATTTTTAGGTCTTGGGACTAGATTAGTCCCTGCTCTCTCCAGCAGACTGGAATACCTCCTAATTCAGGGAGAATTGGTTTAAGAATTTAGAGAGGTCTTATCTCACTAGTGGGGAATAATTAACACTTGACTAAACACTGCTCTGGCTCCACTGAACAAATCTTAAAAAGCAAAAAGATCAGTTTTCAAGTAAATAAACTGCATCTCAGAACAAAGGTCAAGAATATTTACATAGAAAAATATCTAGCACCCAAATAGACGAAATCATCAATGTCTAGCATCCAGTAGAAAATTATCAGGCATTAAAAGAAGGAAAATAAAACCATGGTGAAAAGAAAAGTCAATAAATCAGAAACAGACCCAAGACTCATGCAGATGTTTGAATTCACAGGCAAGGATATTAAAATAGTTATAATGACAGTTCTTCATATGTTTAAAAAGTTAAGAAGACACAGGAACATTTTAGAAAGATAAACACTGGATAGGATTAATGGCAGACTAGATAAGGTATAAGGAAGTGAACTTAAAAATATAATAATAATGTATTTGTTGTGATGAGCACTGGATGTTGTATGGAAGTGTTGAATCCCTATGCTGTACACCTGAAACTAACATTACACTATATGTTAACTAATTGGAATTTGAATTAAAAAAAGAAACTATTTAAAATAAAACACAGAATGATTTTACAGAAGTCCTAAAAAATGGGAAAAAAATATCAGTGAACTTAGGTATAATTTCAAGTAGCCTAATATGGAGTCCTGTAAACAAGAGGAGAGACAAACAGAAAAATGTATTTCTTTAATAATGGAGGAAAGATTTGCAAACTTGCTGAAAACTATATAATCTCATGTGGAAGAACCTAAACAAATTCCAAGCAGAAGATATACAAAGAAAACATTAAGGAACATAATAAACTCACTCAAAACTAGTAATAAAGAAAAATCTTAATAGCAACCAGAGAAAAGAAGACATGTTATATACAGAGAAATAAAGTTAAGGATGAGATCAGATATTTCATCAGAAACAGGGCAAGCAAGAGCATCATCTTTAAATCACTGAAAGAAAAGAAATTGTCAAACTAGTATCCTATATGCAGCAGAAACACTGTTTAAAAATAAAGACGAAATAAGGACTTTTTTAGACATATAGAAGGTGAAGAAATTTATCTCCAGAAAAAGATCTGCACTATAAAAAATGTTAAAAAAAAATTTTTTTTCAGGTGAAGATGGCAGAGAAGTAGCAGGAGATCAGCTAGATAGCTTATCAAACCATTGCGAACACCTACAAATCCAATAGGAGATTGAAGAGACGAAGAGCAACAATTCTAGAAACATAAAATCGATCACTTTCTGAAAGGTAGGACCTGCTGAGAAGTGAATCCAAAGCGATGGAAAGATAGACCGCAGTGGGAAGGGCCGGCTCCCGGCAAGCAGTGTAGCAATGGAGCACAAAGTCAGGACTTTTAAAAGTCTGCTCCACTGAGGGACATTGCTCCAGAGACTAAACCAGGGTGAAGCCCACACAGGGACAAAGTGGCCTCAGGTCCCGCAGGGTCACAGAAGGATCGGGGGTGTCTGAGTGTCACAGAGCTCACAGGTATTAGATCAGGGAAGCCGGCTACAGAGACAGAGCCAAGGAGTGAGCTCTCAACTCGGGGTTACCTTGAACCAGAATCCGTGACACAGGCCACTGCCCTGTGAGTGGGGTCCCCACAAGATCTGGGGAGACCCCCCCACCCTGGAAGAGCTCAGGGATTTGCAGGGTTTCAAGACTCCAGGTGGAGCTGTGTGCCAGAGACAGAGACACTTGGTCACAGGCTGGGTGAGCTCAGAGCACAGCTGGAGGCCAGGGAGACCAGAGTGATCGAGCGATTTTCTCTGAGGGTGCACTGAGGAGTGGGGCCCCGAGCTCTCAGCTCATCCAGGCCGGAGACTGGGAGGCCGCCATTTTCATTCCCGTCCATCCTCCAGAACTCTATGGAAAGCGTTCAGGGAACAAAAACTCCCAAAAGTGAACCTGAGTGGATTACTTAGCCCAGCCCCTGGTAAGGGTGGTACAATTCCACCTGGGGCAAAGACACTTGAGAATCACTACAACAGGCCCCTCCCCCAGAAGATCAACAAGAAATCCAGCCAAGACCAAGTTCACTTATCAAGAACAGTGGAATTCCAGAAGAGGAGAAAGCAAAGCATGGAATTAATAGCTTTCTCCCCATGAATCTTTAGTCTTGCAAAGTTAATTTTTTTTATTTTTTTTCTTCTGCTAATTTTTTAACTTTTACCCTTTCCTCTTTTAAAGTTTTTTAAAGTAGTTTATCTGAACAATACCTTTCATAAAAAAAAATCTTCTTTAAACCTTCATTATTATAGTCATATTTTATCCTTCATTGTATCTAACTTTATTCTTTGTATACACACAGGGTTTTTTCTTCTAAAAAAACTGGGGTACAACTTCTAATAGATCAAAATACACCCTAAATCTAGCACTGGGAATGTTCTAGTCTCCAGCCCAAGCAAATTCTCTACACTTTTTTTTTCTTTATTCTCCCAACCAACTTACCTTATCAACTCCTTTTTTAAAAATTAAAAATTTTTTTTTCATCTTTGTAATCATATGCCATCCCTTCATTGTGTTTACCCTTATATGTTTTTCACTCTTTAAAATTTGGGGAGGTAGTTTCTTCTAAGAGACCAAAATACTCCCCAAATTAAGTGGGTGACCCTGTTCTAGTCACAAGTCTTTTATATATATATATATATTATTTTTTATATTTTTCTTTATTTGTTTTGTTTTTATTTTTTTTCTGAACTTCTTTTTACCCCCTTTTTCCCCCCCCCCCCCATGATTTGGAGTCTCTTCTGATTTGTTTAAAACACATTTTACTGGGGTCTTTGCCACCCTTTTAGTATTTTATTTGCTCCTTCATATAATCTTATCTGGACAAAATGACAAGTTGGAAAAACTCACCACAAAAAAAAAGAACAAGAGGCAGTAGCAAAGGCTAGGGACCTAATCAATATGGACATTGGTAATATGTCAGATCTAAAGTTCAGAATGACAATTCTCAAGGTTCTAGCCGGGCTCAAAAAAGGTATGGAAGATATTAGAGAAGCCCTGTCCAGAGAAATAAAAGTTCTTTCTGGAGAAATAAAAGAACTAAAATCTAACCAAGTTGAAATCAAAAAAGCTATTAATGAGGTGCAATCAAAAATGGAGTCTCTTACTGCTAGGATAAATAAGGCAGAAGAAAGAATTAGTGATATAGAAGACCAAAGGACAGAGAAAAAAGAAGCTGAGCAAAAGAGAGACAAACAACTACTGGACCATGAGGGGAGAATTTGAGAGATAAGTGATACCATAAGATGAAACAACATTAGAATAATTGGGATTCCAGAAGAAGAAGAAAGAGAGAGGGGAGCAGAAGGTAAATTGGAGAGAATTATTATAGAGAATTTCCCTAATATGGCAAAGGGAACAAGCATCAAAATCCAGGACGTGCAGAGAACCCCCCTCAAAATCAATAAGAATAGGTCCGTACCCCATCATCTAATAGTAAAATTTACAAATCTTAGCGACAAAGAGAAAATCATGAAAGCAGACCAGGACAAGAAGTCTGTAACATACAATGGTAAAAATATTAGACTGGCAGCAGACTTATCCACAGAGACCTGGCAGGCCAGAAAAAACTGGTGTGATATATTCAGAGCACTAAACGAGAAAAACATGCAGCCAAGAATACTGTATCCAGCTAGGCTATCACTGAAAATAGAAGGAGAGATAAAAAGCTTCCAGGACAAACAAAAACTGAAAAAATTTGAAACACCAAACCAGATCTACAGGAAATATTGAAAGGGGTCCTCTAAGCAAAGAGAGACCCTAAAAGTAGTAGATCAGAAAGGAACAGAGACATTATACATTATACAGTAACAGTCACCTTACAATGGCAATACAATGGCACTAAATTCATATCTCTCAATAGTTACCCTGAATGTAAATGGGCTAAAAGCCCCAGTCAAAAGACACAGGGTATCAGAATGGATAAAAAAACAAAACCCATCAATATGCTGCCTACAAGAAACTAATTTTAGACCCCCAGATTTAAAGTGAGGGGGTGGAAAACAATTTGCCATGGTAATGGACAACAAAAGAAAGCTGGGGTGGCAATCCTTATATCAGATCAATTAGATTTTAAGCCAAAGACTATAATAAGAGATGAGGAAGGACACTAGATCATACTCAAAGGGTCTGTCCAACAAGAAGATCTAACAATTTTAAATATCTATGCCCCTAACATGGGAGCAGCCAACTATATAAACCAATTAATAACAAAATCAAAGAAACACATTGACAATAATACAATAATAGTAGGGGACATTAACACTCCCCTCACTAAAATGGACAGATCATCCGAGAAAAGATCAACAAGGAAATAAGGTCTTAAATGACACACTGGACCAGATGGACATCACAGATATATTCAGAGCATTCCATCCCAAAGCAACAGAATACATATTCTTCTCTGGTGAACATGTAACATTCTCCAGAATAGATCACATCCTGGGTCATAAATCAGGTTTCAAACTGTATCAAAAGATAGGGATCATTCCCTGCATATTTTCAGACCACAATGCTCTGAAGCTAGAACTTAATCACAAGAGGAAATTTGGAAAGAACCCAAATACATGGAGACTAAACAGCATCCTTTTAAAGAATGAATGGGTCAACCAGGAAATTAAAGAAGAATTGAAAAAATTCAGGGAAACAAATGATAATGAAAACACAATGGTTCAAAATCTGTAGGACACAGCAAAGGCAGTCCTGAGAGGAAAATATATAGTGATACAAGCCTTTCTCAAGAAACAAGAAAGGTCTCAAATACACAACCTAACCCTACACCTAAAGGAGCTGGAGAAAGAACAACAAAGAAAGCCTAAACCCAGCAGGAGAAGAGAAATAATAAAGATCAGAGCAGAAATCAATGAAATAGAAACCAAAAAACAATAGAACATATCACCGAAAGTAGGAGCTTGTTCTTTGAAAGAATTAATAAGATTGATAAACCTCTGGCCAGACTTATCCAAAAGAAAAGAGAAGGGACCCAAATAAAATCATGAATGAAAGAGGAGAGATTACAACTAACACCAAAGAAATACAATTAATTATAAGAACATATTATGAGCAACTATATGCCAGCAAATTTGGCAATATGGAAGAAATGGATTCATTCCTAGAGAAATATAAACTACCAAAACTGAGCCAGGAAGAAATAGAAAGCCTGAACAGACCCATAACCAGTAAGGAGATTGAAATAGTCATAAAAAATCTCCCAACAAACAAGAACCCAGGGCCAGGAGGCTTCCCAGGGGAATTCTATGAAGCATTTAAAGAAGAATTAATTCCTATTCTCCTGAAATTCTTCCAAAAAATAGAAGTGGAAGGAAAACTTCCAAACTCATTATATGAGACCAGCATTACCTTGATCCCCAAACCATACAAAGATCCCATCATAAAAAGAGAATTACAGACCAATATCCTTGATGAACACAGATGCAAAAATTTTCACCAAAATACTTGCCAATAGGATCCAACAGTACATTAAAAGGATTATTCACCACGACCAAGTGGGATTTATTCCAGGACTGCAAGTTTGGTTTGACATCCGCAAATCAATCAATATGATACAGTACATTAATAAGAGAAAGAACAAGAACTAGATGATACTCTCAATAGATGCTGAAAAAGCATTTGACAAAGTACAGCATCCCTTCCTGATCAAAACTTTTCAAAGTGTAGGGATAGAGGGCACATACCTCGATATTATCAAAGCCATCTATGAAAAACCAACTGCAAATATCATTCTCAATGGAAAAAACGGAGAGCTTTTCTGCTAAGGTCAGGAACATGCCAGGGATGTCCACTATCACCACTGCTATTCAATATAGTACTAGAAGTCCTAGCCTCAGCAATCAGACAACAAAAAGAAATTAAAGGCATCCAAATCAGCAAAGAAGAAGTCAAACTATCACTCTTTGCAGATGATATGATACTATATGTGGAAAACCCAAAAGACTCCACTCCAAAACTGCTAGAACTTGTACAGGAATTCAGTAAAGTGTCAGGATATAAAATCAATGCACAGAAATCAGTTGCATTTCTCTACACCAACAACAAGACAGAAGAAAGAGAAATTAAGGAGTCCATCCCATTTACAATTCCACCCAAAACCATAAGATACCTAGGAATAAACCTAACCAAAGAGGCAAAGAATCTATACACAGAAAACTATAAAGTACTCATGAAAGAAATTGAGGAAGACACAAAGAAATGGAAAAATGTTCCATGCTCATGGATTGGAAGAACAAATATTGTGAAAATGTCTATGCTACCTAAAGCAATCTACACATTTAATGCAATCCTTATCAAAATACCATCCATTTTTTTTCAAAGAAATGGAACTAATAATCCTAAAATTTATATGGAACCATAAAAGACCTCGAATAGCCAAAGGAATGTTGAAAAAGAAAGCCAAAGTTGGTGGCATCACAATTCCAGACTTCAAGCTATATTACAAAACTGTCATCATCAAGATAGTATGGTACTGGCACAAAAACAGCACTTAGATCAATGGAACAGAATAGAGAGCCCAGAAATAGACCCTCAACTCTATGGACAACTAATCTTTGACAAAGCAGGAAAGAATGTCCGGTGGAAAAAAAGACAGTCTCTTCAACAAATGGTGTTGGGAAAATTGGACAGCCACATGCAGAAAAATAAAATTGGACCATTTCTTTACATCACACACAAAAATAGATTCAAAATGGATGAAGGACCTCATTGTGAGAAAGGAATCCATCAAAATCCTTGAGGAGAACACAGGCAGCAACCTCTTCGACCTCAGTCGCAGCAACTTCTTCCTAGAAACACTGCCAAATCCAAGGGAAACAAGGGCAAAAATGAACTATTGGGACTTCATCAAGATCAAAAGCTTTTGCACAGCAAAAGAAACAGTTAACAAAACCAAAAGACAACTGACAGAATGGGAGAAGATATTTGAAAACTACATATCAGATAAAGGGCTAGTATCCAAAATCTATAAAGAGCTTATCAAACTCAACACCCAAAGAACAAATAATCCAATCATAAATGGGCAGAGGACATGAACAGACATTTCTGCAAAGAAGACATCCAGATGGCCAACAGACACATGAAAAAGTGCTCCACATCACTTGGCATCAGGGAAATACAAATCAAAACCACAATGAGATACCACCTCACACCAGTCAGAATGGCTACAATTAACAAGTCGGGAAATGACAGACGCTGGCGAGGATGCGGAGAAAGGGGAACCCTCCTACACTGTTGGTGGGAATGCAAGCTGGTGCAACCACTCTGGAAAACAGTATGGGGGTTCCTCAAAAAGTTGAAAATAGAGCAATTTCACTACTGGGTATTTACCCTAAAGATACAAACGTAGTGATCCGAATGGGCACGTGCACCCGAATGTTTATAGCAGCAATGTCCACAATCGCCAAACTATGGAAAGAACCTAGACGTCCATCAACAGATGAATGGATAAAGAAGAGGTGGTATATAAATATAATGGAATACTATGCAGCCATCAAAAGAAATGAAATCTTGCCATTTGCAACAACACAAATGGAACTAGAGGGTATTATGCTTAGTGAAATAAATCAATTGGAGAAAGACAACTATCATATGATCTCCCTGATATGAGGAAGTGGAGATGCAACGTGTAGGGTTTGGGGGGTAGGAAAAGAATGAATGGAACAAGATGGGATCGGGAGGGAGACAAACCATAAGAGACTCTTAATGTCACAAAACAAACTGAAGGGGGTGGGGGGAAGAGGGGTTGGGTGAGGGTGGTGGGGTTATGGACATTGGGGAGGGTATATGCTATGGTGAATGCTGTGAAGTGTGTAAACCTGGCAATTCACAGACCTGTACCCCTGGGGCTAATAATACATTATATGTTTACAAAAAAATAAAAAATATATATTAAAAATATTTTTCAGGCAAAGAGAAAATTACTCCAGGTAGAAATATGGACCTACATAAAGGAACAAAAAGCACTGGGTGATTAAGTAAGATTATTTTCACATTATTTTTAAATAAAAATATTCATAATTGTAGTTAAAGGCTTAATATTTCTTTACATAATAATTGGCTTTCCAAGCAAAATAATAACAATGTAGTGCAGATTTTATAACACATGTAAAGGTAAAATGTGTGACAAGAAAAATATAAACATTAATCTTAGAGGAAATAAATGTAAGTATATTATGATAAGATTTTTATCCTATATGTGAAATGATATAATATCATTTGAAAATAAAATTGTGTGGTAAGTTGAAAAAGTATAACAAAATCTAAGACAATCACTAAAATAACAAAACAAAAAGTTGCAGCCTAAAAACTAACAAAGGAGATAGAGTGGAAAAAATATTAACCTAAGAAAGGCAGAAAAGAGGGGGAAAAAATGAAAACAAATGGGACAAATAAAAAGCAAATAACAAAACGATAATTAAACTTTGCCAAATTAATAATCACTTAAGGGGCACCTGGATGGCTCAGTCAGTTGAGCCTCCAGCTCCTGATTTCAGCACAGGTCATAATCTTGGGGTCCTGGGATCCAGCCCTGTGTCAGTTTCTGCACTCAGTGGGAAGTCTGCTTGAGATTCTCTCTCCCTTCCCCTCTGCCCCTCCCCCTGCTGGCATGCATATTCTCTCTTTCTCACATAAATATATCTTTTAAAAAATAGTAATAATCACATTAAATATAAACAGTCTACATGCCCCTACTAAAGGACAAAGATTGTCAAATAGTATTACAAGACAAAAACCAAGTATATGCTACTTAAAGAAACTTGTATTAAATATAAAGGTCAACACATTAATGGTAAGATGTTGGAAGAATACATACAAACACTAGTTTAAAAAGCTGAACTGCCTTTGTTAATATCAGACAAAATAAATTTTCCTATCATTAGGGACAAAGAATTTAATTTTATAATGATAATAGTCAAGTGTGCAGAACAATACTAGATATTAATATACTTAGTAACAAAACTTCAAAATATATAAAGCAAAAACAACAAAGAATTTCAACAAGAAATAGACAAATTCAGGTTTAATATCTCCTCAGCAATAATTATAATTGACAGAAAGAGGAAATAAACAAGGATATAGAAACAACTTGATCCAGTTGACACATAAAATACTCTAACAACAGCAGAATACAGATTATTTTCAAGTGCTCACAGAACATTTAACAAGACTAAACATATTCTGGATCACAAAACAAGTCTCATTAAGTTAAAAAGTTTTCAAGTTTAAAAAAAAAAAAAACATGTTTCATGACTAGAATAAAATTATGTTAGATACCACCAACAGAAAAATTCCTAAAAAATCCCAAATAGTTGAAAATGATGTACTTCTAAATAACTCATGATTCACAGTGTAAATTGAGAGGAAAATTAAAAATAATTTTGAAATGAATAAAAATGAAAACATATACAAAAACCTGTAATATGCTACTAAAGCATATATAAAATAGAAAAGTTCTTTTAAAATTTAGCAAATAGAATCCAACAATATATAAAATGATAATATATCATGTCCAATTAGAATTTACCCAAGAATGTACATTTTATTTATTTATTTTTTTGATATTTTATTTATTTGACAGAGAGGAAGAGAGCACAAGCAGAGGAGCAGCACGCAGAGGGTGAGGGAGAAGCAGGCTCCCCACTGAGCAGGGGGCCCAGCACGGAGCTGGATCCCAGGATCCTGAGGTTATGACCTGATCTGAAAGCAGATGCTTAAACAACTGAGTCACCCAGGCACCCCAAGAATGCACATTTAAAAAGAAATCAATCCTTCTAATTCATATTACATCATATGTATCAAATATGTATATACATCATATCATATGTATTTCAAGCATACACATCAAGTCATATGTAATTCATATTAACAAACCAAAAAATGAAACAAAATCACTTGACCATCTCTATAGGCATGGAAAAAAACATCTGACTTAAAATCCAACATCTATTTCTGATAAAATCTCTTAACAATCTAAGTATAGAAGGGAAAAAATACTTGATATAGGGTATCTATGAAAAACCAAAAGGTATTATTATACTTAATAAAGAAAGACTAAATGCTTTTTCAAGATAAGGAGCAAGCAAAATGTCCTCCAACATTCGACTTGACTTTCTAGCCAGTGATATCAGGCAAGAAAAATAAATTATAGTCATTCAGACTGGGGAGAAAGAAAGAAAATTTTCTTTAGGCAACATAATCATCTAGGTAGATAATTCACTGAACCTAAAAATGAAAACAAAGCATTAGACATATTGAGTCTGGTAAGACTACAGGATGTAAGACCTAAAACAAAATTTCATTTCTATATACTAGAAAAGAACCGATGGAAATTAAAATTTAACAAAAGCAATGTCATTATCCAAAGCAACAAAAATATGAAATAATAATAAATCTGATCAAAAGTGTGATTGAAGGCTCATATAGTGAAAACTAAAAATATTTAAGAAGAAATTAAGGAAGATCTAAGTGAGTGAAGAGATATATTGTGTTCTTGAGTTTGTAGACTCAATAGTCTTAATATGTAAATACCTCTCAAATTGATCTATAGATGAAATGCATTCACATTCAAAATTCCAGATGGCTCTTTTTTTTAGTAGAAATTGATAAGCTGATTCTAAAATTCATATGGAAATATGAAAAGAAAAAAAAGCTCTAGTATATCCAAAACAAGTTTGAGAAAGAAAAATAAAGTTGTTGGACTATACTACCTATACCACCTAATGGCAAGACTTAATGTAGAGCTATTAAGCAAGACAATAATGTGTATTGGTAAATACAGATATATTGGACAATGAAGCAGGATATAGTGTCCAGAAATATATCAATACATACATGGAGAACTGAATTTTGACAATGGTTCAAATATAAGTTAGTAGAAAAGGCAGTCTTTTTCAAAAATAGTGCTAGAAAACCTTCAGGGTTAAAAAAAAAGAACTTCAATCCATATCTCAGAAAATATACAAAAATTAACTCTTAATGAATCATATACCTAACGATAAAATCTAAAATGACAAAGATTTAAAGACAACATAGAAAAAATCTTGTGTCTTTAGACTTAATCAAAGATTTCTTAATATGACTACCAAAAACACAGTGTATAACAGAAAATATTGATAAATTATACTTCGTTAATCATAAAACAATTTTAATTTTAAAACTCATTCCTTAAAATTTTTAAATACATTAAAATTTTAATATCTGATTTTGTGAAAACTAATATTTAGCGAATAGAACCACTGAGATACCACAAACTGAAAGAGAAGATCTGCAAATTAACTACATGACAAAGGACTTGTATCTAAAATACATAAAGAACTCTCAAAATTCAATAATATGGAGGTAAACCATCTAATTTTTTAAAATAGGCAAATATTTGAAATGATTTTTCACCAAGGAGGACATATTGATAGCAAATTAACACATGAAAAAGTTGTTCCAAGTCATAAGTCATTAAGGAAAGGCAAATTAAAAATGATATGCCACTGTACACCAGTGAGAATGGCTAAAATTTAAAAACCTGACCATATCAAGTGTTGTCCAAGATGTGGGGCACCTGGAACTCACCATTCTGGTACAACCACTTTGAAAACTGATTGGCAATTTATTTTTTCTTCTCTCTCTCTCTCTCTCTCTCTCTCTCCTTTTTTTTTTCTAGAGAATGGGGGGAGATAGGAGAGGGAGAGAGAATCTTAAGCAGACCCAGCATGGAGCTGGAGACAGGGCTCAATCTCATGACCCTGAGATCATGACCTGAGCCAAAGTAAAGAGTTGGATGCTTAACTGACTAATCCATCCAGATGCCCCAGCAGTTTCTTAAAGAAAACAAATATATATCTATTACCCCCAAAGATTTGGACATCCCACTCCTAGTTACTGACTGTAGAGACAGGAAAGCATACGTTCATACAAAGACATGCATTCAAATATTCATAGCAACATTTTTTTGCAATGGCTCAGACTAGAAAAAAAAAATATTCATCCACAGGAGAAGAGATAAAATAGAAGCCCCCTCCACAATAAACATGAAAGAACTATTGATACATGCACCAGGTTTGACCATCAAAATAATTATGCTGAGTGAAAGGAGCCAGACTACTAAGAGTTCATACTGTATGATTATTTATATAAAATTAGAAAATACAAACCAATCTGTAACAACAAAAATTAGCTCAGTGGTCTGTTAAAGACAGTTTTGGGAACAATAAATGTGGGAAAGAAAGGGACAGTATTGCAAAGGGTCAGGAGGAAACCTTCAGAGGTCATCAGCATGTTCCTTCATTGTGGAGGTGGTTTCATGTGTGTAAAAATATGTCAAAGCTCATCAAATCTTACCCTTCAAATGTATGTAGTTTATTGTATACCAATTACACCCCAATAAAACTTTTCTTAAGGAATTAGCTGTTGGCAAATCACTGCTATACTTTCTATAATTTGGAATATATTCCATATGGTTGGCTATGTATTGCTAGTCAGTCTCCTAACAACTGTCTGATTTCATCCTTCATACTGGTCAAAATTTTACTTGCAATTGCATGCAGCCTCTATCTTCATCATGCCTGTTCTTTGTTTAGCTTTGCCCAGAAAATTGTCCGTGCCAGGAAAATTGTCACAGTCTGGTCTTCCAGGCATAACTCCCCTTCAACCAATTTAACTGTTAATATCTTTCCCTTATTTTCTTCTTATGGATAAAGACAGGTTATATCACCCTTTCCCACTCATCTTACCAGTCTCTCAGGTTATATATCAGTTTTGATCTATGTTAAATAAAGCATACATGTATCCAGGCTTAATGGAGAAAACATATAGGAAATGAAAGTTTAATAAATCTCACTAAACATTAGGGTCCTAGAAAGGTCTGCTATTAACTTGGTTATAAGATATTGAATATTACTTATTTTACAATATGGTTAAAACCAATCTTTTCAGACTGCATTTATCTACCTTCTTCTAGCAGCCCTGGTTCAGAAGTATTCCCAGTGGAGAGGTAGTGATTTGTCTCCTGGTCTACATTTATAAAGACTTCTGAGATTTTATTCATCCTACCAAAAGTCAAAAGAGAAATAGCAACTCCCTTAATACACATCAGAAGCATTGATATTTTAAGAATTATTTCTTCCAAACTTAAAAATATATATTTCTCTCTTCCCTTAGGAAACTTAGATCTTAAATAGGTCAACGACCTGATGAGTTGCTTTATTTTAAATTCCTTACTTTGTGTTACTTTTCTTTTAATAGATTTTAAAATGCTAAATTAGTCCACTTAAACATGTACCATTAAATTCAGCTAATAATGTTTGGTTAGTGAGTATATGGATTTTACATAACATTTTTCTAATTTCTTTATATCATATTTTCATAAAATTGTAAGATTGGTAAGAATTAGTTATAATCCCACAAATTCATAGGATCTTAAAGTTGGAGTATTAAAGATTACCTCATTCAATTGAATATTTGCTCCTCACTTAGTCCGAGTTTCAGTTTATCCCCATCAGTGATAACCCCCACTTGTTAAAACTTAATGTGTGGCCAGTGATGTGCTAATGATCTTCCAATACTCTTATATTTAATCCTACAAGAATATAGTGAGGTGGGTCTTACTATCTACATTTCCCAGACTAAGAAACTGACACCTAGGGAGTTCAACACGTTTCTCACAGTTTCGCAGCTGGTAAGGGGCAGACTTGAGGATCAAGCCCCAGTCCTCATGATGACACAAGCTGCGCCCTTAGCCACTATCAACCATATTGTGTGCCTCAAAAACAAGGAGAGTATGAAATTGAATGAAATAAAAGGTGAAACTGGATAGTTTAGTTTTTAGGAAATGGACACTCAGGAAATGATAGTTTTCTAATGCTGTGTGAGCATATGACCAACAGGTGGTCAATTTATTGGAATTCTTATGTTGACAGAAGGTTGACTATTTCACATTCTGCTCCATTTCTGGATAATTCTAACTTCTAGAAGATGCTTTCTTATACGGAGCTGAAAACTGTTCCCCTATAGCTATCACCTCTTTGACCTAGTTCTGCCCTCCAGTTGGAATATTGATTGCAATTTCATTAAATTTAGAGCTTAATTTAGGGAGAATTGGCATCCTTACAATATCGAGTCTTCCTATCCAAGAATAATTTGAAGCTCTGATTAATTCAAGTTTTCTTCCAAGATGTCCTGCCCAGGTGATTTTGAATAGTGTATGCCTTCTGGTGGACTGTGGCATAATGAAGAAAGGGTGACTTTCATTTCAAAACAATTCAAGTTTAAATTTTGGATTCATCTCTTATTGAATGATGCTTTGACTTGTCTGAGTCTGTTTCTTAATTGATGAAATGGAAATAAAATCATCTCCCTCACATGCTTGTCATATGTAAAAATGCCTTGCACAGTGTCTGCAACATAATTGATATTCATTAACGTTAGCCACTGTAATTAATATTGATCATCCTGCCTATTTTCTAGCATTTTAAGAAAAGACTCAACACCGTCTTTTGGAAATCTCTGCTAACATGTCCTAGCCTTCACTATCAAAACATTCTTCTCAAAGTAATGATAATAACAGAAGTATTTTTGCATTGTCTTAGTTTTCTTCCAGAAGATGAAAATATACATAGACTAAGGCTGTTGCAAGCTCAGGATCTTGAAACAGACACAGCTGGGCTTTAATACTGGTACTGATTTGTACATTTATTAGCTGTGTAACCTTGGGCAAATATTATTATTTGTTTAGGCTTAGTTTCCATGTTAGTTAAAATGGGGAAAAACGATAGTACCTATTCATAGAGCTGCTTCAAGCATTAAATCAGACTGACACCTGTTAATTCTTGCTGCTCTGAGTATTAAATGAGATCATGTATATTGAAAGCACACAGGACAGATATGTTACTACAACTATTGTAATCCTTATTCCTCAGACAAAGCCAGATTTGCAATAAGATACATAAAACAGATTTGTGGAGACTGCATAATGGTGGCTTGCCCCCTTGATACAGTCTGCTCATTGGCAAAGGCTGCTAATCCCCATGATTAAGTTCCTTAACAGAACTGTCACTTACTCATGCATTCCAAAAGAAAGGTGTTTTTTGTGTTTTTTTTTTTTCCTTTCAAGTCAGGACTGGAAGAAGGCAGAACCAGCTAGAAACACTTCAAGAATCTCATTTTTCCAGCAACACAAGGGTGTTACTTTCTAGGATGAGTCTAAGCAAAACTTATAAAACAGATGACCTCTCAATCCTGTCTTCTTTGTCTCTTCATGCTTTTTTTTATTGTCTCTCATTTGTCCCACTTTATATCTCTTTATGACCCTATACTCATACCTCATGTGTCTGAATATGGTACTATTGCCACCATTCCTTTTTTAAACCAATGATTTGATCAACTAATACTCATCAACATGTCTGCAAATACTTAAGACTTTTTGCTTCTAGGAAGATGAGGAGAAACAAGAGTATTGAACGACTGACTTCACAATGTGAACATTTTACATGTCTCAGTAAGAAAGATCATTTCAGATGGGAAGCCTTTTAATCTTATTCCTTAGATTAGTTCCAGACTTAGTCCTAACTCAAGCATTTCCATCTTCTGGCAATTTCCCATAGACTATTTGTGAAGAATGTAAAAAATACAGGTGTCTTATACTGCATAAGTAAAATAATTCATTTTTTTAACAAATGTGGGCCCAGATGATGTTCCTTTTTCTTTCTGCCCAGCGACCACCTTCCTCACTGTAAAGGGAAATTTCAACCGATAGTATTAGTTATCAAGCATAAACCTTTATAGTAGGGACTAATTGTTTATTATTTTATTTTTTAGGTATGAGAAAAACCTTTTTAAAAAATCATTGTACCTAAATTAAGTGGTTAATTATAGTTATGCAGGACAATTTATTGGAGCTACCATCTCCTATTTCAGTTGTGGGTTCTCTTTTCCTTATTATTGTTGATCCGAAGATTAGAATGAGCTTGTAGCCTTATTCCTCATTGTGATAAAGGAAATGTTCTAGAATTTAGAACACAATGAAATACACATAGCCAAATAACCAGAATATAATTAGTGCCTTTTGTGTCTTTATTTTAGTAATGATTGAAAGTCTAAATCATTACTTTTTCTTTTTTTTTCTTTTTTTGAGAAGAGAGGGGTGGGGTGGGGCAGAGGAGAGGAAGAAAGAATTTTAAGCAGGGCTCCATGCCCAGCAGGGAGCCTGACATGGGGCTCATCTCAGGACTCTGAGATCATGAGCTGAGCCAAAATCAAGAGTTGGAAGCTTAGCTGATTGAGCCACTCAGGCATCCCTAAAATAATACTTTTTAAAAATGGTTGCAGAACTCCCCTTGGATTCCATATTTATGAAACAACTTGCTGGGTGGGGGCAACTCAATTGCTCCTTGACTGAGGAAGAGTGCACAAAAAAGGTGGGTTTTGTTGTTGTTGTTGTTAGTTCTAAACACTTATTCTCAAGGAGATAAACAGATGGACTAAACTGGGTTATTAAAAGGAAGTCAGTGGTTCTAGTGATAGCTTATTCTGTGGTTGTTCCAGTGTTATTCTATAAATTACGAATTTAACTCAAGTGAAGCAAAACTAAAATTGCCTCCTTTTTTCACAGCACAGAATAGAGGTCCTCATTTTTCTGGTACTATGACTCTTCCCCAGTTGGATCTCAACCCTAAATCTTGACTTATTCTTAATTTGAATTAAAAGAAAAAAGATCTGGGTCTAATCCTGTCCTTTTATACTAGTAGTGAGTTATCTACAAATTAGTAAGACAAATAAAGACTTTTAATCAAAATATATTACCAAAAAATATATTACCAAACATCTCATTTTCATATTTCACATATTTTGCTGTCACCAAATTTTGCACATTCTAGAGATTTAAAGTTATCATTTTATATTCTAATGTACTAAATAATTGTCTGGTTTGAGTAACAACAAAAACAAGCAATTGTACTTTAGAAAATAGTTCACAAAAATGTTTTATCTTTTAAACAGGAATCAAATTGTTAAAACTTCACAGTTTAATTGTCACACACTTGAGAGTACATCTATCATACATTTTTTATCATTTCTTAATAGGTGAAATTTTTCGCTGAACAATTTTATGTGACCTTTTTGAATTTAGCAGACATTTTTCTCAATAAAAGTCCCAGTTTATATATTGACAAGATTTTAGAGTTCCATGAAAAGGTTGCACTTACAAATAGCTAAATTTGAAGCAGGATTTGAAATAAACACTGAGAGAAAACTCAGACAAGGGCTGATTCATATAGATCCTGATGCTGTGGTAAATCCAAAAGAAGGGGGGCGGGGGAGGTTACTACCTGCATAGCAGGTTCTAAGCACTCTGACAGGTAATTTATGAATAGGAATGCATTTATATTCAAATAATTTCTCAGTAATTTATTATTGACCCCATCTAATAGATAACAGTAAGGTTCAGAGATATGAAGTAATGTGCCCAATTCATGGAATGAGGAATTTTCAAGAAGGGGACCTAGCATGTGCTTTGGTCTGATTCTGATATTCCTGCTCATCCCCAAAATTTTTTATTCAGCAAACATATAGTAAGTTCTTATTATGGATGTAGCCTTATACTACTAAGCTATGGAAGATTCTTTCCCTTTTTAATGATAATAGAATTCCAATTATATATGAAAGAGTAAACACAAATATTATCTCATACCCATATGAGAGCCTACTACAGTAAGAGCAGCAGAAATGGTCAAAAGTGTGAGATTAACAACAAAATGTTGTGACTTGGAATATGGAGAGACTATTAATAACTGATTTATGCCTCAGCAATTTCCATTCAACTAAATCACTAACTGTTAAGGACATTCTGGAAAGTTGAGCTCTTCATTTCTGGGAAATTCTTAGTATTTCTTTGATAATATCTTCTCTCCCATGTTTTCCTGTTCTTTTTTTCTGGAATTCTATATTTGTTAGAGGATGGAATTCACAAAATTATTCCCTAATTATAAAAAAAAAATTATCTTATTTTTACTTTTCCTTCAACTGTCTTAAGATATTTTCTTAAGCTTCAGGGCTTCTAATGTCTTTTTTATTGTTTTGGTTTTTTTTTTTTCTGTTTTATTTTTAGTATGTTAACACTGCTTTTTCATCCTTTTAAACATTTTTTCCCAGCAATAACTTTCAAAAGCTTTTGCTGATTTCCTAAATATTCTTTTTGTAAAGAATAATATTTTTTAATGAGTCCAGTTTTTATCTTTCTGAGGATATTACTATAGATTGCTATTTAATTGATTTATATACTTGTTTAATGCATTTATTGATTAATTAATGAGGTTGTTTCCTTTCCCACTACCCAATTCCATAGTTGGAAAGAGTATATTAACAGGTCTATTTCATTTTTCATTATTACTTTCATGAAATATTATCCTGTTTCTCATTTCTTAAATTTTTAAATTCCTTGCTGTCTTTCACTACTTCTCCCTCCAACTCCCCAAAAGGCAGAGATAAATATTTACATAAAGAAAAAATAATCCTATTTTTTCTTCCCTATTCATAAAGAAGGCCCTTGCTTGATAGCAGACAACTGGGAAGAAAATTTACAAAAGCTGAGGACACAAGTTTTCTGGGGAGACCCAATTAGTTCTTACAGTCATAACAACCATGCACTGAACACTTGCTATGTGCCAGGCGGTGTACTGAAGACTTTGGGGTTATGACCTAATTTAATCCTGATTATAAACCAACAGTGCAGGATTATCATCAAAGATGAGGAAACTGAGGCATGACTAAGCTTAATAAAATATGCAGTATCATCTGAGCAATAAATGTCAGAGTAGGGATTCAATCTTATCTCTAAATCGGTTAAGAGGAAACATTCTTATTAATCTGAAATGTAACAACTGCCTATTTTTCTCACCAGAAAGTAAAAAGAAGCAAGGTTGAAGCTGTGGTAGGCTCATCTCACTTCTGTTCCTTAAAAACGCTTGTGCCGTGAAAGGTAGGATTGGGAAAGAGAATAAAAAAGATGAAATGTTTTCTTTTTCAAATGGAACAAGGGTAATAATCAGAGGGACAATATAAGAGCTCATTAGCTCTTAATGAGAAACTCTGATTTATTGGTAATGAAGGTTGGCCTCAGTATGTCCGATGTCTTCTAATGTGCAAATGATACTGAAATGGCAATGAAACCTGGTCAAAAATTAAGTTAGAACAGACACAAACAGAGGCCTGCATACAAAGGAAAATTGGATATTATAAATGATGATTCAAAACTAGTAAATAAAAGAAGACAACTTTGAAATGATTTAGGGCACTATTTTTATAAAAGTTACCCCCAAAATGAACCAGTACATAGATATCAGCTTTTATTTTACTTATATTTTGTTTTGCTTGTGCTAGGGAAATTTAATTTTTTTAATGATATTGTTATGGAATTAGAAATACCTAAAACTGAGGCTAAATAAATGCAATATAGTCAGAAAAACAAGAAAGTAAAAGAACAGAAAAACTATTTTACTATTTAAATGTTCAGTTTATAGAAAGAAGGTGAGAGTTAACAATTATAAAACTTAATATTACCTTTAGAAAAGTTAATTATAAGTCCATAAACTATAATTCTTTTTTTAAATTTAATTTTATTTCTTTTCGGTTTTTCAGAATTCATTGTCATAAAATATAATTCTTTTTTTTTAAGATTTTATTTATTTGAGATAGAGAAAGCATAGAGAGAGAGCACAGGTGAGGGTCAGAGAGAGAGGAAGAAGCAGGCTCCCCGCTGAGCAGGGAGCCTGATGTGGGACTCGATCCCCAGACCCTGGGATCATGACCTGAGACGAAGGCAGATGCTTAACCGACTGAGCCACCCAGGCGCCCCATAAACTATAATTCTTAAAGTCAGTTTTTATCACCCTAAAATCTTTCCAGTAGCTTGAGGGTTTTGTCCTTGCCCATATTTCAATAGCAAAGGAAGAATCAATATTACTAGTCCTATTTATAAAACATAGTAAGCATTTAAAGAAATCAGAAAATGGAATTAGAAAAATTTAAAACCCAGAAAGATGTAAGATTTCCTTTATTTTACATTTGCTGCAACAGAATAATGAGGGTTTTTTCTCTCAGTCAAATTCGTGTTTCATGATTCCGCCACTTACTAGTTATTTGGTTTAGTAGGTTAAATTTGGGTGTCTCTGAGCCTCAACTTACCATCCTTCAAATAAGGTTGAAAACTCACTGTTCGTAGTTTTTGGAGGAATTACAGGAGATAATATGTAAAAAGTATTTAATATTTGACACTTAACAGTAAGTTAATATTATCTATTACTAATATTATAGAAGTTCACATTTTGGCATTTCCAGTTTTAATGATCTATTTATACAATCTATAGAAGTCCTAATTCTAAATTTTGCCAAAAACATCTTATAAGTTTCTTTACATATATGGAGATAGAAAGAGATCCTCACATTATTTCACAGGGCCCATAGAGAGTTGTTCATTTATGTATAATAATAGGGATTTTCCTGGCAATTGAGTGATGTTTAAAATATCCATGTTTTGAGATATGACTTATTTTAAAACTGTTTTCTTATAGAAAATTGGAACAGCTCTCTCTAGAGTTGTAAAGTAAAATGCTTAGGAGACAGGGTTTTGACTTTAAACAGAGTGCTAAACTGTCAGCTAGGTCATCTGGTACTTAAGCAGCTGGCGCTTGGAGCAAGCTACTCTAAGTCTGAACTTTCTCATTTGCAAGATTAAAAAGTAGAATATCAGTTTTGCAGGGTATTTCGTGGATTAACCAGACAGAGGGTGACAGATGGCCAGAATGGTTCTGCTCGTAGAGGAGGCACCGAGAAAGCAGAGGTGTGTCCTACAGCCCCTGTCAGTAGGCTTGGCCTCCTTGTAGCCTCACCTTGCCACTTACAGATAACACAGCACAAATGGTGAGGCCAAACACCTGAGTTCAAAATAGGCCTCTGATACTTCCTAGCTGTGTGACTGAGCAGCTTACTTATCTCCCAGCGACTTCACGTTCTCATATGTAAAAAGAGGATGATCATAGTATCTACTTCATAAAACTATGCAGAGGATTCAGTGAGTTAACATTAGCAAAACTCTGAGGATGGTGCCTGGTTTATTGTAAACATTGTGAAGTATGGGCTAAATACACTTAAAAACCCAGTACATGCTACCATAAGCAACGCATTTTTGTGAAAAACAAAAATATTTTGAAAACATTAATGAGAAGAGTGACAATATTTACATTTTGCTGATATCTTTAATATCTGACTTAATGGAAAACAGTATCTCAACTCTGTATCTTCATCTAATCTATTGGAAATATGTCATTTTGGTTGAAGTACATGAATAAAATCTGGCCACACACAGATATATCACTGGAAAATTGAATGACTAGAAAATCATTCACAGAAAATTGTGAATGTTCTTTGTTGATATGTTACCAAAACTGACAAAAGGCAGTTTCTTAAAGGTTAGTTGTAATGTGGAATCTGAAAACATATCTTATGCTCTGTTACATTAAAATACATTTATCTTTCTTGTGTTTTGAATGGATCTCTGTGAATGCAAGATTTTGTACCATCCCAAAGTAGTCCTTTGGTGAATGTTGGTTCACTGACTAACATGGTATTTCCAACGATACATTTCATTACACAGGATCAAAAAATCGCATTCATTACTACCACCAGTCTCATCAGAAAAGTATTTTTAAGTATTAGTACGCCGTTAGGTTTAGACTTACAGTAGAGGAGACCTCCCCCAAATTCTTATTTTCTCTTGAACTCTCCAGTTTCATCACTGAAAACAAATACGGCCAGCGGTTTTCCTTGGAATGACAGGCTCCCTTGATTATTTTTTGAGAAAATGTCGCCAAATCCCCACATTTGAAAAACCAGACTTTGTCAGTCTTTTTTTAAAGCAAAAATTGTGTTCCATGAAAAAAGCGGCTAGTTCAAACAATCGCCAGCTCGCCTTTCCTAGGGACAACTGTCACACTGCACTCTCCGGGAAAAGCGCTTTATGAATCCTTCCACTTTATCCAACAGTATATTAAAGATAGGTGCACTCAGGGTTGATATTTAATAAAAGTAAAAACTTTCCAGGCTTCACCAGAAACATTTCTAAGTGAAACCTACTTGCCTTTTTTCTTACCCTGAAGGGGGTGCGCAGAGAATAGGACAGCAAGCTCAGAGCGCTACAGCCTTGGTTCCGGGGTCAGTCCCAGCCGGTCTACATACCCCTGGTGTGGTTTTTCTTAAGTAACAGCAACTTTATTGAGATATAACTCACATACCATAAAATTGACATTTGTGAAGTATATATATTTCAGTGGTTTTTAATATATTCACCTAGTTATACTGCCACCACCAAATTCTGGAAATGTTTCCTCTCCTAAGAAGCTGTCTACTCATTCCCCAGCGCTCTCTAGTCCCTGGAAACCACCATTCCTTCTCTCCATTTAGATTCCTCTATTGCAGAGTTTTCATATAAATGGAATCAGACAATATGTGATATTTTGTGTCTGGCTTTTTTTCATCTAATTTTTAGGATTCATCCATGCTAGAGCAAGTATTATTGCCAAATAATATTATTAGAAATAATTTTGTTGCCAAATAATATTTCATTGTAGAAGTATGTAGCATTTTGTTTATCCTTTCATCATTCCATGGACATTTGTGTTGTTCCCACTTTTTGGCCACTATAAATTGCTACAAATTGTCATGTACAGTTTTTTGTGTGGAATATGTTTTCATTTCTCTTGGGTATATACCTAGGAGTAGAATTGCTGAGTCATATGGTAACTCTATATTAAATCACTTGAGGAACTGCCAGATTATTTTCCAAAATGGTTGCACCATTTTACATTTCCACCTGCACTGTGTGAAATGTCTAATTTCTCCAGATTCTAGCTAGCACTTTTTATTGCCTGTCTTTTTTTTTTTATTATTGCCATCCCAATGGGGACAAGGGGTATTTTATTGTGGTTTTGATTTGCATTTCCATGATGACCAATGATATTGAACATCTTTTCATGTGATTACTAGCTTTTGGATATCTTCTTGGGAAAATGTCTACCAAGATCCCTTGCCCAAGCCTTAACTGGATTATCCGTCTTTTTATTTTTGAGTTTAAGAGTATCCTAGAAAATGCATCTTTATGAGATCTATGATTTGTAGATATTTTCTACCATTCTGTGGGATGTCTTTTCACTTCTATGATGATATCATTGAAGCATAAACATTTTTAGTCTTGATGAAGTCCATTTGACTCATTTTTATTTTTGTTGCTATTAATTGTGTTGTCCTGAGAAGTCATTGCTTAATCCAAGATTTTAAAGATTTATTTATTTTAAAGATTTATTTACACATGTGTCATGTATTTTTAGCTCTTACATTTACATATCTAATCTATTCTGAGTTAATTGTTTTTATTTATGATGTGAGGGAGAGGTCCAACTCTTTTGCATGTGGTTAGCTGGTTGTCCCAATACCATTTGTTGAAAAGACTATTGTTTTCTCCTTTAATTGTCTTGGCATCCTTGTCAAAATCCATTGACCATAAATGTAAGAGTTTCTCTGTGGTCTCTCGATTCTATTTCATTCATCTATATGGCTATTCTTATGCCAGAATGCCCACTACCTTGGTTACTATAGCTTTGTAGGAAGTATTGAAATTAGGAAGTGTGAGTCCCTTAACTCTGATTTTTCTTTTAAGATTATTTTGGCTCTTCAGGATCCTTTGCATTTCCATATGAATTTTATAATCATCTCAATTTATACAAAAGAAAAGGCAGATGGGGTTTTGAAAGAAATTGCTTTGAATCTGGGGGAGTGTTACCATCTTAACAATATTAACTCTCCTGATCCATGAACATGGTATACCTCAGCATTTATTTAGTTCTTTAATTTCTTTCAACAGTGTTTTATTGTTTTCAGTGTATAGGTGTTACACTTCTTTTGTTAAATTGGTTCCTTAGTATTTTATTCTTCTTGATGCTATTGTAAATAAAATTTCTTTCTTAATTTAATTTCTGGATTGTTCACATTGATAGTCTATCCAGCAACCCTGTTTAACTTGTTTACTAGCTGTAATAGGTTTTTTATTTTGCAGTTGCTTATATATGAGATTATGTCACTTACAAGTAGAGAGAGTTTTATTTTTTCTCCCATCAATGACTTTTTTCTATTTCTTGCCTAATCGTCCTAGCTAGACTCTTCAGTATAATGTTGTGTACAAGGGTAAGAGCAGAAAACTTACCTTGTTCCTGATTTTAGGGGGAAAGCATTCATCTCTCAAAACTAAGTATGATGTTAGTTCTACTCACAATTGTTTTTGCATAATTGGTGCAACAAAGTGAAAAGCCAATTTTTTTTTTTTTTATTATGATCATAGTTTTTGCCCATAGATTGTCTAACAAGTGTGTTGGGGATCCACATGGGTCCACAGACCTCATTTCCAGAACGCTGAATTAAAAGGTTAGAATATAATGTAAAATCTTTCTTTATCCTACATCCAGCCATGATCCTAGATTTCAAAATACATATAGGTGATTCAGCTTACACAGCATTCCTTCTAGTACTACAGCTTTACTTTACCTACACTATACCTATGCCCCTCATTCTTAAGAGACACCATCTGGATATTGTCAGTGTCTTAGCTACAGTATCTCTAAAATCTTAATCTATTGCCTATTTTCAGAACACAACTTTTATTCTTTCAGGCTCCTTACTTTTTCATTCATGCAATCTCTGATTTTCAATCTCACACTCATAGCAACATCCGGAGTTTTGGTTATTCTATTTCTCCCAGACCACCATCATCACCCCTTTTCAACATGGTATCCCACTGTTGATAGCTTCAACGATTCTTTATAACAGCCTTGTTCTCCTGGGGTACCCCTACTGATATTATAATGAGAAAAAAAAAACGTATAAATCAGAAAAACAACAAACAGAAATGGGGCACGATGTGTTCAAGTGAAGAAAGATCTTGGAAGAAGTTAGAGAAGGGCTTATACAGTGAACAGAGGATGAAATCATATAGTATCTGTTATCTTGAAATTCTCAGGTACTGCAAGCTTGTGACATATCCAGTACCTGGGATGTTTCCACGTATATAAAGAGTTAAATATATTTTGTCACCACATCGTTTCACCTATTCTATTTGATGTAATTTCTGAATGGAAACAAATCCAAGAGAAAACAAGCTATTTGAGTCAACATATTTGAGTTATCATATCCCAAAAAGCTTAAGGAAATGAGATAAATATAACCAAGAGGTTAGGATATAGAAAGATTTACTGAAAAAATTGGCTTCTGATATCTAGAAAAAGAAATGTCGAAAGTGATAAACATTTGAAAACAGAAAATATACTGGCTTATCAATTACTGGAGTCTAGGAATAAGAACTTAGACTTTCAACAATAAGTTCAGGAGAAATAAAAGTAAAGTAATATTTTGGCACATCAGGTGCTACATAAATGGAATCCATTATGAAAAACAACAGTACACACTATAAATAGTTGCAAATGTTTTTAGTTAAATTCATAGCTGACAAATTGATACTGGGTTGTGGCAGAAAATCAGGATATATTTAAAAAGACTTTCTAGTATTTGAGGTTAAAATCAATGAAGGCAGTTGTTCAGTGTAATATTTGGGGGGGCATGGTTAGAGCTTGAATATTGGACTAGACCAAAGAGATGACCAAATACGCCATTATGTGTGCTTCTAATTGGAAAAAGGAAAACAAATAAACTGCAACTACAACAACAAAACACTGAGCATTCTCACTTAAAATGTGAGAATTTTGAGAACTGGTTAATAACCACTTGTAGTGATGGTGGTTTTGGGGGTATTACCATTGTTTCCAAATAATTTCTACTTGTGGATAAGTCTGTAGAAATACTTTGGTGTTAATGGCACAATTTATTGATTTCTTATGGTACAGTTTATGCAAAAATGGAATAACTCAGTAACGTGTAGATAGTAGATACCAAAACCTCTCTTTTACCTTCTCTCTTTGGGTTATAAGATCTTCTTTAACCTTTACTGATTGGGACTATTTTTCATCTGTTAGATATTGTCTGTCATTACTATTGCATATGCCCTAATATTCGATAAGAACATATTTCACAGTGGCAGTACTACATTACTGACTCTTATTCACCTTACTAAGAGCCCCAGGTCTAGTTCTGTCCACTCATTCTGGCCATTCCCATCTTTTATCAGATTAGTGATAGTCTGAGCCTAATACTTGCTTTGTACTTGCCCTTTTCTGAACTTGTGTTGACAGGCCATTTCTTATTTGTCAAAGTCCCTTTGAATTAATTTCCTCTTTTTTCCTGCCTAACTGGGTTATTGGAAAATCTAATAAGGATGCTTTCTCTTCCATCATTCAGAGCATTGATAAACATTACTGGAATCAACCTGATCCCAAAGGAACATCTTGCCTTATCTTCCTTTCTTCTGTTTCTCATGTGAGTGCAGCATTTTTTTCTGTGAGAAATAATCATTGATGGGAAATTCAGTCTGACAATAGTTTATAATATAAATATAATCATTTTAATTCCCCCTCCCTATACTAATGTTCCCCAGCCCTTGATTAGTGTGGAAGCCATTAGGCTTATGAATGCTGTTTAAATAATGTTGTCTATTCCCCATGTAAACATAGAGGCTAAGAACTTCTTCAGGAGCCAAGGTACTCATTAAGACATGTAATATGATACAGACTTGACCATATGGCTGTTCCTATTTGATAACTATGCAATCTGAAGATATTAGGTTGCATCATGTTCATTTTACAGATGGGAGCTTGGAAGGTAGTCAAGTCGTACTCCATTGAACATGCAACCAATCACGGTGAAGCTGGGGTCTAAAGTATCCCATCTAAAGTTTATCATTTTGCATTTAGATTTCACTAAATTTCCTAATAAATTAAAGGAGCATTTGTTTTAACTCTGTTTTTTGAGAGTCACCATGGCTGTATATAACAATTTGCAGGAAGAATTATGTGAAACATTTAAGACTGGGTGTGATATGATAAGGCAGAAATACAAATGTTCATCAATTTTATAAAATTAAGGTGTATATATCCACAATTCCTATCCAATTCAGAAAGCTTTGAACATGTGTCTCTGTTTGCCTTGTAGTTGACATTCAGAATGGAGAGGTACTAAATAACTAAGTAACAAAGTTTCTTTTTTTTAAAAAACAAATTTTCTTGATACAGCTAATAGTTGATATTTAAACAGGAATCTATGAATATTTTTGAGTTTCCAAGCAAGGAGAACATCTTCAAAATGTATTCTTCTTTGATACTATTGTATTAGAAACTTTGAAAGCTATATCACACATATTTAATAGTAGCAATATCAATTTAGCTATCATATATTCTATGTATCACTTTTTTTAATGCTCTCTGATCATTAAGCTTCCAGACAAACAGTTGGAGAACTGATCAGCATCTCATATGAAGTCAGCATGTTATACTAGTTTGCTGTCCAATTACATAGAGCAGTGGAATATCTCCTCCAAAGGAATCATATTTATCTATTTCTAAGCATGGTGGTAAAGGAGCTTCTAAATGGCAAGTCTCAAATTGGGGGCCAAATTTAAAAATGGTGACAAGATGACTGACCCCTAATTTTCTAAATCCTCAAATCATTTAAGTTAAACACTATTTTCCAACTATTTGTTATATCCAGAATTATTATGAAAGCTAAGTGTTACAGAGTTGGGATGCTATAAATTAATAGAAAAAATATGAAGAGATAATGAGTATAATTTAGACTATTGAAAATCTTCATGTCTATTTACTTAACAAACACATAGGCAAGTGCTTACAATGTGCCAGGCATTGTTCTAAGTGTCTTACAAAACAACCTTATGATTGATGTGTTGTTATTACCATTCTCATTTTATAGATGAAGAAGATGAGGGACTAAGAGATTAAATAACTTGTCCAAGGTCGTATTACTAACAAATACCAGAACTGGGATTGGTGCCTCTATAGCCTGCTTCCAAATTCTGTTCTTTTAAGCACTATTCAATTCTAACAAATAAGAATGGGAGGTTTATAGCAATTGATAAATCTCTTATTTATAACATTACAATTGCTAAAAGCTTGTACTATGCAAAACATGATTTTGACACCATAAGCAGCAGTACACCCACAACTTTATACTCATATTTTGTTTTTACAAAAGATACAATTTTCATAAAATTTTATAATGATGAACAGCTTTAAATCTGGAGGAAAGAAAATTCAAATTAAAATGGGATTTTTCCCAACAAGAAAATCATTTAGAATGTCAGAAGACAAATGGGAAACCAAAGCGATCACCTTTCAAAATGCAGTGTTATCACAACAGACAGTAACAAATCTTAAGTCTCTTCAACTCTGGAACACCAAGTACTGTGCTGTGTGCACGGCAGAGGGTCAGTAAATATTTGTGATAAATAGAGATTTCTGCCAGCAAACCTTCCCTTCTTAGGAGACTCTAACATTTTTATCCCTAGAGGTAAATGCTCAGCTAAATTGTTTTCCTCAATCAGAAAAGCTCACATATTTGGGAACCCAGAGTCCATCATAGAATTTTTCTTATAAAATGACTAATCTAAGCTGGCTGAAGGCAAAATTTCTTGTCCTTGGTTTCTCCTTCCCGCTTCTTTTCCAAATCTTCTACCAAAACTCATCTCGGGAAATATGTGGATAAATCCATTCATGCTGAGATGTAAATAACTCACAGTTCTGGGCATTACACTACTGGTTATATTTGGATCATAACAGTAAGTGTAAGCATTAGCCAGTGGACTAGAGAAGCATCTAAAAGTAAATGTTTTCAGCTACCCCAAATCATTTAATCTTTGCAGTCTTTTAATAAGACAAACTTTTCTCCTTTTCATTTTCCTTATGGCTCCTATAGAGAGGGCATAGAGTGGAGAGCTCAGCTAGTGGAGAATGCAGCAAACTCACTCCTAGTGGGAGGTAGACAAAAAGGCCACATCATTCTCAGCACTCCATTCCTTATGAAACTAAATGATGGTTGACAATGAAATTCAAGCTTCTGATTCTTATTAAGGCTGACTATTGAAACTTGATTAGGCCTATAATTACACACTGCTTGAATCAAGAATGTCAAATAATGGGGCAGGACCTCTATAGCTGAGGAATCAACTTACAACCTAGGTTAGTCCATGAGCAACCTGCTCAGACAGCACTCAGTCATAAATTGTCCCAAGTTTAACCTGGTGAGAATTCTTGGGAGGATAGCTTCTATCAAGTATCCAAAACTAAATTCTTTATTTCTAAAATCATAGTTGATCCTGAGTACTCAGGAAAGAGAAAGGAAGAAAAAGAGAGACAGGTAGAATAAAGATGGACAAAATGGCCTACTATTTTGTGGCTAATAAGTAAAACCAAACAAAATGATTAGATCTTATCAAAATTTATTATGTTAAATATACAAAGCTAACCAATTTAATGAAAACTGTTAAAATTCAATTTTTTTTTGTTACTGATTATTGTATAGAAACCTAAGCAGAGTATACTTTTTATCCCTTGTTTTGAAAGGAAATGAAATTTCAGTGTACTATCTGCATGGTATTGGAATTTTTAAAATAATTATTTAAATACTTGGATTAAAAATATCTTATTCTCTATTTTGTAGAGGTTGATTAAAACCTAACAGGAAAATGTGAAACAGCATATGCTTATAACATGGTACACAATGTATGTAAGAAAATCTGTACTTGTTCTATGAGAAGTTTTCCTAATTCTTAGTTTTATGAATTTCAGTGATTATCAGTTTATTTATACCCTATTCAGCTACAGTAGAGAAGCTACTGTTATAAACTAATAGCAAGTTTGGATGAAGAGATTATAGTCTATGTCAGACAGCAGCTTGAAACTGGCCAATGTATATATTCAAGAGATGGAAAGCATTCACATTAAAAAGCATCAAGTCCAGGCAAAAGCATCATAATCTTGATGTTTTTCATCCTCCCTATGTATTCTATAACCCATGCTTACCTCACTCCTCGGTGCCACATCATTCCAGTTGGATTTGACTTAAATCTACTTCTTCCTGACCAACTCCATTAAATTGGGGTTTCTAGTAGTAGCTCTACTCAACTCAGTCTCTGTCCTCACTTGACTTCTCCTTCAACTTAATCTCATACTGCAGACCAACCCACCTCTGCAGTTTCTGGCAGCTGACTCCTCTTTCTGGGATAATCAACTTTCTTTCTTTCTTTTTTCTTTTTTAAGAAAATGTAGGAACTTGATAGTTTAGACATTAACTAAAGTCAACATTTTTTTTAATGTGTGAGCTTCTCTGCATTTCTAGAACATTCTTTTATCATACAATTTACAACCCTTCCAGTTTCAAGATTCTGCTAGATCAGATGTTAACATCATGCTATCTGCATTTTTTTAGCTTTTAATGCTCAACACATCTACAAGTAAAATGATTGTTTTTGACATTATTTGACTTTCTTGATTCAAGTAGAGTGTAATTATACCCCTGATCAAGTTACTGTAGACAGCTTGAATCCAAAGAGAGATACCACATATGGAAACGTTATGTTTAATCACAAACAGATACAACTGGATTTTTCTTACTACATATCATACTCTTAAGGTAAGATGTAGTTTTTATAATAAATATAATTTTAAAAACACATAAATATATGCTAATATATATGTTATTTCAATTTAATTTTAATTAGAAAATGAGTGTAAATTTTAAAACATTACTCCCAAATTTGTAGTATAGTTTTATGAAAACTTTTAAATTGAAAAGTTGTATTGTAATAATAGTGTTTACATTTGGTTACTACTAAAACTCAACTTGGTTACTAGTAAAACTCAAAATGATCACTTGACCCAAACCACATGAGTAAAATATCTGATCAACTTAGTCTAAAATAACCTCAGAAAACAATGGAAAAAAACAAAACAGAACAACAACAACAAAAAAAAAACAAAACCTCTTGATTCATGTAGACTCAACTTGTATGATAATCTTTGTCATTCTTTTTACATTGTAAGTACTATAATTACTACAAAGTATTTATCTCATAAAGTCAAATTTCAGAGAAAGAGCAGCTATAAATCCTCATATATATTATTTATTTATATACCTATTTATCATAAACTACCTTCTGAGATTATTTTCACACTGCAATCACTAAAATGGAGTTCAATTTCCAAAAATAAAATAAAATTAGTATTAAATTATGACTGGAAGAGACCAAACTGAATTACCTTTATGCTAAAGATTTGTGGGTATAAGTAAGCAAAGATTATATTCCTCCAACCTTGCTTGAAAAATGAAACTATTACAAGTAATTTAAGTGTTTCATCAATAAGAAAGCAAAGTTTTACTATTTTGAAATTCTTAATATATAAGGTAGTATAGTTACTTCTAAAATGTAATTACTGAGTAGCTATTAAATATAAATGCTGTAAAAACACAGGACATTTAAATGGATGGTACAGAAAAATTAGTATTTTATACAAAAGCAACCTCTTAAAGGTATGGTACAGAAACAAAATGGCTTTCAAAATAGAAAGCTTTGGAGCATCCAAGTGTATTTTCCAAAAACTTAGCCTAGTAAGGGAAAAACAACAAATAAAATAATAGGAAATTTATATTAGTATAGTGGAAAAACCCATTATATTTTTGGCTAAAATTTTATGACTGCTGAGTAATAAAATAAGGTTTTTTTTCCCTAAAAGTTACTTCTAAAATTATAAGTTTGCATACTTATTTTTTAAGGTTCAGTCATTGATCACCTACATCCCTGTTATGGGTTAAATTGTGCCATCACCTCTGCCCTCACCAAAGGCCTAACCCTGAATACCTGTGAGTGTGATCCTATTTGCAAATAGGGTCTTTATAAATGTTAAAGTGAGGTCATCAGAGATATAATATAATATAATATAATATAAGTCTTTATGAGAAAAGGAAAATTCCATATGTGGAGACAGAGACAACAGAGCCTTGTGACAACAGAAGCAGAAGTTGTATGCAGCTGCAAGACAAGGGATGCCAAGTCTTGAAAGACCACCAGAAGCTGTAAAGAGTCAAAGAAGTGCTCTATCCAGAGTCTCAGAGGGATCATGGCTCAGCTGGTGCCTTGTTTTCAGACTTCTAGTCTCCAAATTGAGAGACAATAAATGTTTATTGTTTAAAACCACCCAGTTTGTGGGGCTTTGTATGGCTGCCTTAGGAAACTAATACAGTTCCTAAGCAGCGTTCTTCATATTACCTCGGCTTTAAAGGAAAATGTGACAGTATTAAAGAAATGTTGATATGACAGTATCTTATCAGCCACTCTGCACTCATGGGCGACAGCTTTCAATTCCAGCATATGACTGAAGACAGCCTGAGGTTTCGATGTTGTAAAACATGGCATTTTAAAGATATAAAACCAGCATCAGCTTAGAGTATAACACCCTACTTTTAATTTATGGAAATGTATTTTCTTCCTAAAAGGTTTATTAAGAATTCACACAGAGAAAGTTTGTTTCAAAAATTTAGAAAACGGTTGATCTTCGGTGGAATCAACATGGGTAGTAGTTGGTTAGGGCATCTGCTTTCCTCTTTTCTGAGTTTTTACCAGTTCTCATTTAACATAAGAAAGAGAAAACAACCTCTTGATCTCGCAGGCATGTTTTTATTTTAATGAAGTTTTAAAAGGAATTGTCTTTCAACTTGAGTTAAATGCTTTCCTTATTACATTTTTATCTTGAAAACTGAAGAAAGCACAATCAACTGTAGAAATGGAGATTTTGTGATTTTAGGTGTGCCTTGATTTGGTTTAAGAGGTGATCAAAATCAGTTAGGCAAAACACAGAGTCTTCTAGGTGTTTGGACAGAGATATCAATACCACCAGCTAGGAGCGCGATTTAATACTACCAGCTAAGAGAGTGATATAACCAGGATGGCAGTGTAAGTCATTCCTGACTTCACTCCTCCTCATAAGAAGAATAACATCTGTTGAAGAACAAAACACCACAGGGAGAATCCTAGAATATGGGGGTGAGGCGCAAGTACTCCCACTGCCACAGAGACCATGACAGATTGCATTAGAAGGGTAAGAGAATGGGCTACATGTTGACTGCATTGCTCCACCCCCAGGACAACACTGAACCTCATGGAGAGATCATCTTTGAGCCTTCAGTTTCTCCAGTGGGAAAAGAGAGCCCAGGTGGGTAATCAAACTCCACCAGCATTGGAGATTGTTTTGTGAAAGCCCCTCCTCTGATCTTGTGCCACAGGGATTTCAGGGGAATCAGGGGCCCAGTCACAGAAACTTGACTGTGACAGAGAACTGGTGATGGGGGTGGAGGTTGCAGAGAGGGGACTTGCAACAACCATCACAGAGATCTTTGCAGACTGAGTTCTTACCTACAATGCTCAAGCAGTAATCCCAACCAGTGTTTTTGCTCATCTGCAGAACCAAGCCAGGGTTGCATTCTGACCAGGGTACTCAGTGGCTGCAGATCTATCTGATATGGATCCTCAAATGAAGAGTTTTGTTGGCTCTAGAGCCCAGATTACCCAAGACCAGGCAAAGTGCTGAGTCACAGCCCCACCAGGAACTTTGACCAAGAGGTAGGTAGTCAGAGCTGATCATACAGAAAGCAAACCCAGTACCAGGTGTGGAGGGTTTTTTTTTGTTACACACAGGCAAGGGGATTAATTCGTAACCAAGACAAAGGGAGCTCCTGGCCACTTCCAACCAGAGAATCTGTTTGGGAAATTGAGAGTAGCCTAGAGCAGCCCCTTTCTGTCCCACCCACCTAACATGCTTGAGACATAACCCTCCTGTGGAGAGTATCTTTTGGCCCCATTTGACCAAAAGGGCTGATGAGAACAATTGAAAGCTGTAGAGTCCAGTGGTGCTGAAGCTAAGAGAAGGACAGAACTGACAGTTGGCAGAACAAAGTCAGTGTCCCTGTTTGAATGGTAAACTTGGGGTGCTGGTTGGTTTGAGTTCAGACAACGAAGAGCTATGAGGGTACCTGGGTGACTCAGTTGGTTAAGTAGCTGACTCTGGATTTCAGCTCAGATCATGATCTCAGGATCTTGGGATAGAGCCCCACATCAGGCTCCATGCTCGACAGGGAGTCTGCTTGAGAGAGTGTCTCTCTCCCTCTGCTCCTCCCCCTGCTTGCACTGTGTGTTTCTCTCTCTCAAATAAATAAATAAATCCAAGAACAACAACAACAACAAAAAGACAACAATGAGCTTTAGGGTTTCAGAGCTGCTTCTCCCACTCAGTTTGCAGAAGGAATCTAATTGGTAGCCCTGCCTATGAATGAATCTGACCTTCAGCCTTTCCAACCAGGAATCTAATCAGAGCACACAAGAAGTTGAATAGCTGATTCAACAGCCCTACATACAGTGGCACTTGAACAGAGAACACAACTGTGGCTTTCCCCATCTGCAGACCAAACTATAGACTCACCTGACCAAAGTATTCAGTACACATGTAGGCCTGAATCAGGCCCCCAAACAATGAGCTGTATGGGCCTTGGGCTCCAGCCTGCTGTTCTGCCAGTGCAGGGAAATTTATCGATAGCCCCATCTATTACTGAATATAGTACCCATTCCTGACTACTTAGTAAGCCCAAACAGGGAACCAAGCCAACAGTCCTATCCAACTGTTCTCAGCCCCATCTTCATCCTCAAAGCTTGAACAGTTGCTTTGCCTCAAAAAAGACAAAAATAGCAGGATCCACCTGCTCAAAGACATTACCAACAAACATACCCAGAAACCCAAACTAAGCTGACTGATGAAGAACTGTCTGACAAAGCAAACCTGCAAAGCCTAGAGGAATAGCCCATTACTCAAATGTACAGATACTAACATAAGAAATTAAGAATCACACACAAAAAATTAGGTAAATATGACACCACTAAAAGAAACTAATAAAGCCCCAATAACTGACCCTAAAGAAATGGACATCTATAAACTGTCAGACAAGCATTTCAGTTTAGTGAACTATAAGAAAGCACAGAAAACTAAATAAAATTAGGAAAATAATGAATGAACAAAATGTTAATTTGGAAAAGGAAACAGCAACCATCAAAAAGAAAAAGAAAAAAACCCCTAAAGTTATTGAAAAAACATTTAAAAATATAACTGAACGGAAGAATTCAATAGAGAGTTTTAAAAGTAGACTCAACCAAGCAAAAGAAAGAATCCATGAACTTGAGGATAGGATATTATAAATCACCCAGTCAAAGAGGCAAACATTTAAAAAGAATTAAAAAGAGTGCAAAAGAATCCTATAGGAATTATGGGACACAATGAAAAGAAACAATATTTGCATTATGGGAATTCCTGGAGAATAAAAAGAAAAAGACAGAAAGTAGGTTTAAAGAAATAATGTCCAAGAACTTCTCAAACCTGGGGAGAGAAATGGACATCCAGATCTATGAAGCCCAAAAGACTTTAAATAGATTGAACCCAAATGGAGGCACACTGAAATACATTATAATTAAATTATCAAAAAGAAAAAATAATTAAACAATTAAATTAAATTAGAAAAATTAAAATAAATCATAAAAAGTCAAAGACAAAGAAATAATTCTTCGAGTAGGAAGCAAAAAGAGAGACATTACATGCAAGAGAACTCCCATAAAACTGTGGACAAAATTCTCAGCAGAAACTTTCCAAGCCAGGAGGTAAAGGGATGACATATTCAAAATATTGAAAGAAAATGACTGTCAACTGAAATCTCTTTAACTGGCAAAGCATCTTTCAGAAACAAAAGAGAGGTAAAACTTTCCCAAACAAAAGCTAAGAGAGTTCATTACTACCACACATGCTGTAGAAGAAATGCTAAAGGGAGCTCTTTGAGTGGAAGTAAAAATCACACAAATTAATAGCAGAAAAATACAAAAATCGTGGCATAAATCTCCCTGATAATAGTAAATATATAGTCATAGTTAGATTCTACAATATGGTAATAATGGTGCATAACTCACAACTCCAGTTTAAAAGTTAAAAAAAAATTAAAAAGATAAATAAAATTTTTTAAAAACATGGAGCAAAAATAACCATAAATACAATACCTATTTATAATTTTTTATCTTTCATTTTTATTTTTTTATTAACATATAACTTATTGTATATTTCAGGGGTACAGGTCTGGAAAACAGTATGGGGTTTCCTCAAAAAGTTGAAAATAAGGCTATTCTATGACCCAGCAATTTCACTACTGGGTATTTACCCCAAAGATACAAATGTAGTGATCCAAAAGGGTATATGCACCCCAATGTTTCTAGCAAAGATACCCATTTTTTAGTTACACAATATAAAAAACATGTAAACTGTAATAGAAATAACTTAAAATGTGAGGGGGAGAAGAAGCAAAAATATAAAATATACTAGTTCTATTTAAATTGTTATCAGCTTAAATTAAAGTATTGTAAGTTTGAAATATTGTATGTCAATTATATTTCAATTTTTTAAAAAATGGGCAAAGGACCTGAATAGACATTTCTCCAAAGAAGATACATGAAAAGCCAACAGGCACATGAAAAGATGCTCCACATCACTAGTCATTAGGGAAATGTAAATTAAAACTTCAATGAGATATCCTCTCTTTTCTGTTAGAATAGCTATCATCAAAAAGACAAAAGGTAACATATGATGGCATGGATGTGGAGAAAAGGAAAATGCACTTTGGTGGGGATATAAACTTGTGCAGCTACTATGGAATACAGTATGGAATGTCCTCAAAAACTTAAAAGCAGAACTATTATATGATCCAGCAATTCCACTTACAGGAATATATCCAAAGGAAATGAACACACTAACCTGAAGAGACACTGCCACCCTCATGTTCAAAGCAGTGTTGTTTAATAGACAAGATGAGGAAAAACCTAAGTGCTCATTGATGAATAAGTGGATGAAGAAAATGTGGTATATATGCAATAGAATGTTATTCAGCCATTAAAAAATGAGGAAATGCTACCATTTGTGATAATGTGGTTGAAACTTAAGGACATGATGCTCAGTGAAGTAAGTCAGAAAGTGTAAGATAAAACTGTGTCATCTCACTTGTATGTGGAATCTTAAAAAAAAAAAAAAAAACAAACTCAGAAAAAATGATCAGACTTGTGATTACCAGAGGCAAAGAGTGGTGGAGGGGGGATTGGAAGAAGGTGGTCACAAATTACAAACTTCCAGGTGTAAGAAAAACTAGGGATGTAACGTACAACATGATGACTACAGCTAACCTGCTCTATGATATACAGGAAAAGTTAGGAGAGTAAATTTTAAAAGTTGTCATCATAAGGAGAAAAACCATTTTTTTCTTTCTTCTATTTTTTTAATTGTACCTATATGAGAGGATTGATGTGAGCTGAAATTATTGTGGTCATTATTTCACAACATATGTAAATCAAACCATCATGCCACAAGCTTTAAGCTTATATGGCGATATATGTCAATTATTTTTCAATTGAACTGGAAAAATGCAAAAGAGAAAAGAAAAATGTTAAATGTTTTTTAAAAACTTACCATATATTAACTTTTTTCTTTAATTAAGTTAACTCTACTCCCAAAGTGGGGCTCAAACTCATGACCCTGAGATCAAGAGTTGCATGCTCTCTCTACTGAACAAGGCAGGATCCCCCACTCTATTGAGTCTTTGAAAAATAAATTTGTCTTTCTTATTCATCTACATGATGAAAAAGTTGTAACAACAAATGTTTATAAGCACAGTATGTCTCCATCCTTGTTTGGAGGGCTACAGATAATATAAAAAATGGAAAATGTATTTCCTGTCTCTAAGAGGAAGTTTACAATCTATTTGAGAAGAAATGATGTATAGTATATCTATTAGGCAATTAGAAAATCATACAGCAAAACTTAGATTGAGCCCCAAACTGTGTAGAATGATAGTCACATCCTCCAGTCACAATCTCAATGTCAATTAAATACTGGTCATTCTAAAATGTATCCAGATATGATAGAGCTTCGAATTTTACAAAACTAAGACCAACTTCAGCTTGAGGCATATATTTTTGCATTCTAGGTTTGTTTTTGTTTTTTTTTTTTTTAAGAGGTCATTATAGCATAGAGTCACCCAGGGGCCTGCATTGTGGAGTGGGGACAGTCATGGTGCATGGATATACCTTCTTAGCACTAAAGAAAGGAGTAGGTATGGAATTGGAAGAGAGGTAAATAGGCTTCATGCTAGGGTGTTGGTGGTTAGGACTAAAAAAAAACACTTAAAATCTCAAAATTAGAGATATATGACAGATGGGATAATATTATAAAGTGGTTAATGTTATAAAGACATCAACATTATTTGAAGCCAGATGATGTTAGGAATAATGAAGAATTATAAAGTCAGGCATAAGTGAAATAAAAGAAAACAATGTCTCCCTCACCACCACTGCCTCCCCTCACAAAAAATGAAAGAAAAATAAGGAAGTTTGTCTTATCAACACATTTTTTGTCTGCCATTCTTGTCAATGATTTTTCTTTAACTCCAACTTTTAAATGTACCAGGTATCAAGGGACGGGTTATGAAATCCACAGATGCATGCTACAAATGTAGACTACCATAACTGTAAACTGGGATTAAATGTATCATTTCAAATAGCTTCACTTACATCATCTTGAATAAAGAAAAATAATAATTCCCCTAGGAATAGGCTGCTCCATTTCCTTTGTAGAAATGCAGTGCTTTCCTCCATGGGTTAGTTTATATATTAATTTAATTGTAACCCTCTCAAAGGTAATTGTATGATTGGGAAGCAGAGTGGACACAAGAATGTTTAAGAACTAAATCTGCTCAGATTTATTGTATATTTGATTGACTGGGGAAATGACTTTCAGTTGACATCTGAGCCAACAAGTTAGCTGAAATAAAATTTTGCTTAATACCTTTGCATCAATAATCTAGGCACAGCCTCATTGATTGAGAAAGTCTGATCAATAGAGTATTACTGGCTGCCTAACTATAACTTTTTTGCTAATTCTGCTGATGACCTTCTTACCACTGCTTCACAGGTTCACCTTTTTTTCCACTTTGAAATTCAATTTGCTCCATTTGCTATTATTTAAAGAATTTACACACCCAATTGATTTTAGCCACCTGCTACAGTTAGTATATAGGATGCAAAAGATTGCACCTGATTGTGGTGAAACATTAGAACTGCCAAAGTACTCAAATATTTAGCAAGCATTTTCATTTTGAATATACTTGGGGAAAAAAACCCAGGACAATCAATCATATGACCAAAATAATTTTGAAAATGAAGTGTTCCCATTTTTAAATAATTATTCATATAGTAAAGGATTTAAAAGTATTAAAGAGGATATTGTTGAACTGAAAAAATAAAAACATATGGAAACAAGAAAATGTGGCTCTGGTTTTCATGGTAAAAGGATAATAAAGGAAAGGAGGCAAAAACACCCTAATTGAGAAAGAAGGCTCATGAATGTGTTACAGCCTAATGAAATTTAGAAACAATTGTCAAAAATCACGAAGGTCTGAGTTTTTAATCGACATTCCAGGTAAGAAATTAATCTGTCATAGGCACATGGATACTGGCAGAATACACAAAACCCCTGGGTGGGAGATAAAGAACTTTATGGCTCATAGCAATAACTGTAGTCAAATTATCAGCCAAATTCCTCAAACCCTAATTTCTCAGTGCATTATTAATAGGACTAGGTAACATGAGCACATGCAGGGTGTTGTGTTAAAGAAGAGGATACCCAAACTTGGGAACCCTAACCTTTTATAGTAAACAGTAAGCATGCCTTCACTTTACTCCAGAGGGCGACACAACCTCTATCATGCAAGGCTTTTCTCTACACACATCCTTGAAATGACAATCCAGAGTAAAAGTCATTAGTGTCTTCGCTTGCAACGTGTGCAGAAAAAAGAGACATATGGAGAACTGTTTCCCAATAATTATCTGATATAAACCTCCATGTTACAGTTACTGAAACTGGAAGAGGCTGAGATCTGAAGAACCACATCCCCTAACCAAATCCTTAATTCTTCACTTTATTGAGCTCTCCATCTCCAGTGACTTTCTCTTCCACTCTAATTAAGTCACTCATTCTCATGGCTCTCTGCATCGCCAGCCTATCTCTGGCAAACTGAAATTAAACATCATCCAATTACTACCACAGTGTCCTCCCCTTTCAACCCTTTCCCTCCATGACTGCACTATTCTTCAGGACCTTCATTTTCTAGACCATTAGTCTTCACATACTGCTTTTTCCAACTTAGACTCCATTGCCCTTCCCTCAGACTCCGTTACCCATCCTTTCAACAACTCTCATGTCAACACCTTCAACTTCCTCATCCTATTTCTCTTCCTTGGCATTTCCCCAATAAAACCTCAATTTTGAATAACATTAACCTCCATCTTTTCTCTCTCAGGTGTACTTGTTACCTGTTAGTGAAGATCACAATGCTGTGCAGTTTGTTTCAATATAAAGTCATGATCTCCAATCTAAACCTGATGCTCAAGACAGCATTTTTTAGCTCCATCGCTCTACTTACATCTGACTCAATGTGACCCTCATTTGCAACAAATGACATTATTTCTTCTGCACAGGAAAAAAAAAATAAGAGTCACAAGATAAAAATCTGCTTAACTTCTGAACGTCAAACCTGCAAAAATAGCTATAAAGCCATTCATCTTGTTTGTCTGCCCAGATGAAGGTAATGTGTCTTCTGCTACCTGAAGCCAAGGTTAATTCCGCTACTGCTCTTTGAAGTTGTGTCAGAGTCTGTTAACTCATACCCAATATCCCAATATCCCAATATCCCATCCCCTTCTTCTGAACTAAAATAATTGCAAATTTGTAGTGGGGCATGTGACCAACCAAAGTCAAGACTACAGTTTCCATCTATACCTTCAGCTTAATGTAGCCATGAAATGAAAGCGAGAATGTATGTAACTTCTGGGAAACATCCTTAAGAGAACTGGGTATAACCTTTTTTCTCTCCCTTTGTACTGTTTTATGGAACATTGATTTAAAGTCTAGAGCAACAATGTCCAGTGGAAATACAATGCAAACCACAAATGCAAGCCATAAAAGTAATTTAAAATTTTCTACTAGCCGCATTAAAAAGTAAAGAAAAGCAGGTGAAATTACTTTTTTTAATACCTCTCATTTAATCCAATATGTCTAAATTATCATAACTTGAATATATAATATATGTAAAAATTATAAATGAGATATTTTAATTTTTGTTGTACTAAATCTTCAAATGCTGGTGTGTAGTTTATAATTACAGCATACCTCAATCTGGACTAGCCACATTTCAAGTGTTGGTAGTACAAGTGCCTGGTGGCTATCATATTGACTAGCACCAGGATGGAGTTTCACATTGGGGATATTAGCCATGCATGATGAAACAACAACATGGAAAGAAATCAGGTTTCTCACAAAATGGTATCCCACCAGTACCATTCTATTTGTCTGGATTTTTGGATGACTGAAAAATAAACTTTCATCTTAGCCCAAAATTATCCTAGGTTTTCTGTCACTTCCTGCTGAAATTCATCCCCTTCTACTTCATTGACAATGTGTTTCCTTTCTCTGCTACACATTTTACTGCTACTATTGATTTGATTCCTTATCATGAAGTACAAGCAACCTCACCCAGGAATGGCAATAGTGCATAGTAGTTAAGAATACAGGCTCCATGACTAAGCTGTCATCAGTTTCATTCTACATTCCTGACTTTCTAGCTGGTGACCATGAGCAAAATACTTGATCTCTCTCCTCTATAAATTGTGAATAATAATAGCACTTACCTCACAGGGTTGTTACGAGTATTAGAAAAAGTGAATATATATAAAATACTGAGAGCAGTGCCTGATACCATTAGTGCTGAATTAAAGTTGCTTTTATTTTTTACTTTCTTTATTTCTTTTTAAGTAGGCTCCACACCCAGCGTGGAACCCAACATGGGGCTTAAACTCTCCCAAACCTGAGATCAAGACCTGAGCTGAGATCAAGAGTTGTACGCCTAAACTGCTGAGTCACTCAGCCACCCCAAAAGTTAATTTTATAAATCCTCATATACAAATCCTCCTTATGACACTTAAATAATCAAGATCTTTTTAACTTAAAGAGTGACAATAATATCAAACCTCTCAACTGCTTATCAGTCTCTCCTTCATGACCAAATTAAGAATGGCCTATGCCCACAGTTCCACTTACTTCCACAGATGTTTCAATCCACTGCAATCTGGCTTCCATTTCCACCACTCTTCTGAACTACTCTCATCTCTATTGCATTAGAAAATTAACCATTTCCCATTTTTAAATACTCTCTTTTGTCAGTTCACTGTTTCTTGTTTTTTGGTTTTTGTTTGTTTGTTTGTTTCCTTTTCCATCATGGGCCAACTTTTCTCAGTCACTTCTGTGGGCTCTTCTTCTGTCTCAACCTCATATACGTCAATTTCCATTTTAGGCTTTTTTGTTCTCTTTCTCTATGGGCTTCTGGATTAACTCATCTTCCCCATCAGGCTCACAATATCTGAAGTCCATATAACATTCTGTGTTCTACACCTGTATTGATATTTTCACTTAGATGTTCAACAGGGACTGCCTGGTTTTAACTAACAAAGGCTTTTTTTCTTCTGTTATTCTTATCTCACTGAATGGTATAAATACCTTTCCAGTTGCCCAAGCCAAGAACGTGGACATTATCCTTAATTCCTCTCTCTCCCCCAACTCTACAAAACAATTAATCACCAAGCCCTTCTAATTTCACTCCTTAAATAAACCTTCACTCTCACTTTTCCATATCCCTATAACCCATTCAAGTCATCGGTATTTTATACTTCAGTTAATAGTCTAATATATTTATTTTTAAAAATTTTTTTAAAGATTTGTTTATTTATTATTTGACAGAGAGAGACACAGTGAGAGAGAACACAAGTAAGGAGAGTGGGAGAGGGAAAAACAGGCTTCCCATTGAGCAGGGAGCTCAGTGTGGGACTCAATCCCAGGATGCTGGGATCATGACGTGAGCCAAAGGCAGACACTTAACGACTGAGCCACCCAGGTGCCCTCTCCTTTATTTATTATCCCAATCTCCAGTTCCAATGTTCTTTGATCCAATCTTTTTTTTTAATATTTTATTTATTTATTTGTGAGAGAGAGAGCACAAGCTGGGGTAGCAACAGGCAGAGGGAGAAGCAGGCTCCCCGCTGAGCAAGAAGCCCAATATGGGACTTGATTCGAGAACCCTGGGATAATGACCTGAGCAGAAGGCAGATGCTTAACTGACTGAGCCACCCAGGCATCCCTGATCCATTCATCATGATGATGATTATGAATTATCATAAGCATGATTATTCCCCTGCTTAAATATTATTTCGTCACTGTCTCAAGAAGAAACACAAAATCCTTAAAATATTTTAGAAATCCCTGCATCATCTGGTATTTGCTTACTTCTCTAATTCCAAACTTGTCCTTCCCCATCCCCAGCTTTTTCAGATGCTGTGCTTTAGACTTCTTAAATTTAATTTTTCCTCCTTGAATATACCATGCTCTCTCTTATCCTTTAGCCTCTAGTAGGCACCATTGTTTTCCTTCAAGGATCTATTTTTCCTCTTACCTATTGGATAGCAGTTTGATTCCTTGGTGCTGTTGATCCCTGCTCCAGAAGAACATTCTGAATTACCAAACCATTCAATGGGACCCCATATCCCATGTCCAGTTATTTGTTTATGGATAAATACATAACCCAAGTTGATCAATCATAATGAATTCCAGTTTTTGGTTTGGTGATTAAGGGGAAAACAAAAAAAAGACTTTCTTTCCAATTTTGGTGTGAAGCCTAAACTGACTGAAATAGTCATTTTGCTTCCATGAGGAGATCCAAAATCAGGACAAAAAGAACACAAAGGAAACAGAGTCAAAGAATTAAAAGGATATTGAATTAGAACACAAATAAAGCTACTTCTGAAAACTTTGCTGAACATTTTAGTTATATGAGCTAATAAACTTCTATTATTGTTAGCCTGTCTGAGTTAGGTTACCTACAAAACAAATCCTGACTGAAATGGGCACTCTTGCTTGCTGCTTCCTCTACTTGGAGTACGTTCCTCTCATTTCTTCAACTAGCTAACTCCTATTCATTCTAATTTGGTCTTGATGTAGACACTGTTACCTGCATAAATCTTTCCCATACTGTTATAATGCCCCTTCTATGTATCTTCACAGCACTCTGAATCACCTCAGTTTCAATGATTCATAACTGCTTGTTTCTTCTTGTCCCTTGTGAGATTAAAAGCTCTGTGAGTCTAGACACCATGTCTTGAATGCTCATAATTTTTTTCCTCTGGATTTTAATATTTGTATTTTCCAGTACCTAGTAGGGGCTTCATAACTATCTGCTGAAATAATTATAGCTAACATTTATAGAGACACTGTGCTAAGAGCTTTATATATTTTACCCTATTTAATGATTACATGTGCATGTACAGTTGTCATTAACTATTACCTTTTTGTAGATGAAGAAATTGAGGATTAGAGGAGTGAACTTCATGTTCACACATCTAGCCAATGTTAGATCTAGAATATAAAGCTGAGTATGTCTCTCTACGGTGTATGCTCTTCGTTGTTACAATATACTGTCTCCATAGAATGAAAAAATAAATAAAAATCATACTTAGAACTCCAATCATCTAACTCTTTTCAATGTTTTTCCACCATTCCACTGTTGAAAAACACTTCTTAATCCTCTTCCCAATGCTCTTTGCCAGATCCAAACCATGGAGAAAAGTGATCAAGGTTTCAGCATAAGGAGGAGTGAAAAAAAAATGTGACTGGATTCTCAACTTTCAATGAAACATTCCACCTAGTACATCCTGAACTTAATTGTATTCTTAGCGTTTGCAATACTCTATTTTAATGTAATTCTTTCATATTTCTTTAAGAAAATTTAGAACAAATTCTCATTAAGTTGTTTTGAGAAGGAAATTTTTCACAACTGTGAAATTTCAGAGCATTGAACTGGTTTTGGACAGCATTATGACTGCATAACATTCCTGACATAACTCAATGTTTATTTGTAGAAACTAATGCCCCAGAATATTCTCATGGGACTTGAAATCTCTCTTTTGCTTTACTCCCTTGGTTGGCAATTCTTGATATCCATTATCCAACTTCAATGATGTAAAGTAAGATGTATTCTTCTTGTAAAACAAACAAACAAACAAAGGAATGATGGAATGATTTACAATTTTACTCAGTTTCTCTAGTTAGAATATTAATACTTGTTTTAGGGTATGTATTTGAGTACTTACAGCATACTAAGCTTTGAAGAAACAATGCTTGAAACAAGATCCATACTTACTTAATATGTGTAGTCTCTAACTCAAATACTCTGGAATTTTTAGGCCACCATTTGAATGACTATTCTAGGTTTAAACATATATTTTTAGCTGAGCTAGTCTTTAAAATGTTTAAAATTAGCTTTTCTTAGTATTACATAAGCAATACATGTTCACTGTAGAAAAATTAAAAAAGCATGCAAACAAAAAGAAGAAAATAGAAGTAACCCATGATCCCAACACTCAGAGATAATCACTTTAATTATACTGTGGGTGTTCTTCCAGACTTGTCTTGTGCATAAACACACCAACACACTTTAAAAAATATATATATGGGATTTTCATCTACATCGTGTTTGGTAAATTGCCTGCTTTACTCAGCAATATTTGGCATGCACTAATTTGGGATATAATGATGAATGTAGTAGGTGAACTATGGCAAACAGACTAAACTAACTGACTTTCTCTTACTCTAGTAGAGGACCCACAGCAGCATGATGCATACCATATTTCCCTCCGTCTAATATAGAGGAACTCTTGACTCAAATAAATCTGACAAATTTATTCAAGCTCTATAGACAAAGCTCAGAGAATATTCTGGATAATAATCAAGAAAGTTTATAGTTTTTGAAAGCTAAATGTATAATTGAAGTAATGTATAATTGAAGAGAGAACTAAAGCCTGAGGCCCTGTATCATCTCGATTACTTAATTACACCAATCAAATACACCAGATTCATTCCATAAGTCACCTAACTCTACATAGATTCTAACCACAAACCATCAAACATCGTAGAAGAATTGGGGATGGGGGCATCAATTTCAGCATAGGCAGATAACTGGTCCCACTATTCACCTTTCATTCACATAATTTGCATGGTGAAAACAAAGACCTACTATGTCCTGTTTGAAAAAAAAAAAAAGTAAGCCTTCCATATTATAGGCAATGATTCACATCATGTTTCAAAGGATTTTAAAAATAGTTGGTGTGTGAAGGGCGTTTGGAGATTTAAGCTTTCCCCGCTGCATGGTTCACTGCTAATATATCTGGGATATATCTATATTGGCACAAACATAACCAGTGAAATAATGTTTCAGAGATGACATTTTTAATGTGGGAGAGAAAAGTGTGACCTAATGTTAATTACAGATGTCAATTATATTTGTGTTGTTTAGGGAACATTATGTCATTGGCAGTGTATTAAAAGATGGGCAGCCATAATTTGAAATCATTTTGGCAAGTTACTGTCTGTAATGGAAAGGAACAGTGGCTGCCATCAACTAATCTCCCAGGGATATCAGAAAGCTTAGGAGCTCTAAAAATAAATTGTATCATTAGAAAAAATAAGAATCTATGAAAAAAAATATATGAATAAGTTGTGATGATTTCAGCTAAAAAAAGAAAAAGAACATTGGATGATTCTATTGTTTTTTACAAGCTTAAGGAGGATGGTCATAAAGAAGATGGTGACCAGCTGTTCCACAGGGTTATTGCAGGAAATGGCTTAACTTGCAAGATAAATTTAAGTTGACATAATGTAAGAACTTCTTGACAGCATTGAATTTTAATCACTTAAAATAGGCTCCTAAGGACAGCTGAGGGAAATGTCTGCTTTGAAAATCTTTAACGTTATGATTATGATAAGCGTGACAATTGGCTGCTGGAGTTTAAGTAAGGTCTCATCTAGGAGAGAGCTAGTTTTAGGCAGGATTGTTAAATGCGTCCAAAACTTATCCTGCCCTACCTTTTGTCATTGTCTCACACAACCCTTACAAAGGGATTCTAACAAAATAACCCACTTATTTCTTAATTCACTTAACAGTATTGGGTGCCTTCTCCTTGTTCCAGTATGTGGAAAGAGTACATTCATTGATTTGTCCAAAATTATAGGGGTAACATTTATGTCATGGATCTTATGGTTGTGGTGGTCTTTTTTTGTTACCTGTGGGTTTTTGTTTTTTGTTTTTTGTTTTTGTCCTTTCAAAAGGTATCACAACAATATAAGACAACAATGGTAGAAGATAAGAATATAGACCATATTTCTTCTTACACTGTGGGTTAATAGGTGATGTTCAGATCATGTAGGATTTCCAGCAATATCCAGGAAAACAAGAGACAGTTGTTTTGATAAATTTGCATCTCTTATAATTTAAAAGTTTGTATCTGTTGTTCTTGGTTATTTTTAAGAAAACTCCCTCATAATATAGTCAGATCTAAAGAAAACCCCACATAACATAAAAGCTATTCTAATCATGATGTCTAATTACTAAGATGATGAAATCACCAGAAACGGCTTCAAGGTGTATGTGAGATGTTTGTGATCACCTAGGCATTGGGCCCTTAAATATAATAAAAAAGAATAATGGAGAAAATGGTAGTTATTGACAGTCTCACAAGATGAAGTAATTGGAGGAATGAGTTCCAACATTAAAAAATGAGAGATACTGGGTGGTGGTGGAAAAAAAAGAAAAGAAAAGAATAAAAGAAAGAGGTTGGAGTCTGTAGAAAGGGATAAGGAAATTACACAAAATCAATTAATTCCATTTGAAAGGGAATCTATGCTACTCAGTATTTCAAGATTCCTTCTGGAAGCAGTGAGGCTCTCTGATTCCCCGTTTCTTTATATCATGAAGTCGATTCTTTCAGGCCTATTCAGCCTCATCAAACTGGGTCTCCCACTGAGAAACATCATTAAGATGGCAGCTCCCCCAATCTTCCACCTGAGAAATGGCTGCTGAATTCACAGATTTTTATCCCCCACTGCACTCCCTCATATCCCACCGATTTCAAAGGGAGCCATGTATGTCGAAGACAGATGCAGGGAGGCAGAGAGGGATGTTTGGACCCTTATATTCCTAAAAGCGAACTGGGTTGTACCAGGAAGATCAATATTTTTCTATGTAATTTAATCAGGTGAATAGTACATAGCACAGGTATTATAATTATCCAGAAAGATTGCTTCATTGTATCTTTTTCATTTATTTATAACTCTATTTACAGATAGAGATACATATATCCTTATCTTAAATTATATTGTCTATATTAATACAATATAAGGGTTTTTTGCCTGTATGTTGATGTTGGGTTTCCACAGCCAATATCCATATGTTATACTTAAAAGTGTAAAACAATTAAATTCCAAAAAAATAATATGCACAAAACATACCTGTTCTTATATAGTACTGCTTAACTTTATGCAACAGGTGTAATCCTGCAAATTTGGGTAATGATTGAATTTTTAAAATGAAAAATCTATCCTAAATGACAACAATGACGTAAGTGAGCTGACATTTCAAGGAAATCTAGGTTGAATCTTTTTATGAAATAAATAATTTTTTGGAAAAGTAAGGAAACACTCTGTACAATAGGTAATATTCTATGTCTTTGTTTATTATATTTTCTCACAGTGGTATAACTTAGGCAGTGTTTATACACATATTTATATGGCTATAGTCATACATCAATTTAATAGATATCTACTGACCTTCCTAATTTATAATCTTTCTTAATTTTATTATCCCACATTTGGGTCCTATTACTTAAGATATGCATCTGTCGATATGTTCTAAGAGCTATTTTTTACTTTGATTTGCTTTTGTATTTCTCTTAATGGACAATACGTACAATACATTTGCTATTTGTTTTTAAAATCCAGGGAGTGCATATAACACTGTTAATACCAAGCTTTCTTTCTCTAAGGATTAAAATCAGTAAGATTAAACTCTCCCATCGGTGTTACTAACGGAAGAAGCAAAACGTGTTTTGTTTCTTTTTAAACATTTCTAATATTTCCATATTGAACACCTAAACATTTTGTCTTTTATCCAGTTTCTGTCTCCTTCCATTTCAAGTGTCTAGGCTTTATAATCTATAGCTTTTCAATAAGATGCATAGATTTTTCTGCATTTTGCTATGCAAGTAATAATGAATGCACTCTTACAAACTATTCAAACAATACAGAAGACCTTTGAGTCTTTGCATCTGCTGCGTCCCTAATATAAAACACTCTTTCATTTCATTTGAATCTTGGTTAGAATTTCAACTTCTCTGAGACATCTTCACTGACTGTTATCTAACATTATATTACATATTTTTTTTAATTGTCTGTTCTCAATAACAATGTAAGCCCTGACAAAGTGGGGCAGGGGATGGGTAAATAAGGGGCAGGGTATCAGTATTATTCTCTGCTACATCCCCAATTCCAAGAATGAATGTATTAGACACATGTATCAGACACATATTAGTTTTACTTCAATGAAAATGGATTTGTAAATAAAGTGAGTGCATTTTGAAGAATTTTTAGAGAGTATTACTGTAATAGAACAGGTGGGCTTCGTGTGATTAACTTTTTCAATGTTGTGTCCTAGATCTTAAGTTCCTAAAAGCTTAGGTTATATAAAGTAGATATTCAGGTAGACCTTATACCACCTGTGTGCTGTTGCATGGTTCCAAGTTCAAGACAATAGCCAAAAAATCACTTGAGATCAGTATCTCCAAAACAACTGAAGCCAGGTCTGAAACCGCAAATGAAAACATCTATTTCTAGGCAAGGGTAAATTAAATATATACGTTGCAGGTTCAAATCACCATCTTTGTCTTCAAGTTTATAGTTGTCAGTGAGTCCTTTCCACAATTAAAATGGATGCACATATCTTCCCCAAGGATCTCTGTGAATATTCATGAAATTAAGACTTGAATCAAGATGAAGAGCATTCAAATGAGTGACAGAAATGATTTTTAGGTGAAAATATGCTACGGCTGTCTAACTCTTTGAAATATCTCACTGAAACAAATAATCCTTATAATAATATCTTTCTGATCACTAGAACTGTCCAAATATGAAATAGCTTTCCCAGAATGATAGTCAGTTTCCCATTTCCAAATTATATAATCATAATTTGAACCATTGTATTTTGGACACTGTACAAACAATTGTTGAATCTAATTGTTGAATTAGATCAAAGGATGATTATTTTACCAGAAAATTATGTCCTGTGGCAGACAGTCTTTAGGATATTAATATTATAAAAATATAAAGTTTCTGTTATTAAGCACTTTGATCCAATCAAATAGTTGTTCGTTTACTATATGATGTCTCAGAACCACTAATAAGTTAATATGCATTATGTATTTCCTAGATAAGAATATACTAGACTTAAAGTTTTCCAGATGCAATGGCCATGAAATCCAGTTTGTAAGGGAGCACCTAAAGACAGTGGCATTCCAAAATACATCCTTTGGCTAATACGGAAGTTGATGAATTCCAAGTCACTTTCCTGAATTCTGTTATTAAGACCGTTTTAAAGTCTGTGCCTTAGAGGCCAGAGAGCAAAGCGGATTTAAACAGCTGTGTCTATGACCCATCCCTTTCCCTTCAAACCAAGGCATTTTGAATGTTATCTCTTGAAAGTATTGGGGATTTGACTAAGATTTTATTTGAAAACAAAAATGGTTTGACAGCTTAAAATAAACACCCACTATCTGTAAATATTGTCTTTCAAAATCATTCAACAAAATTGTGTTTACTTGTCATGGTAGTGTCAGTATATGTGTATGCAATTTTACCTGTGAAAAAGCACACATATTTGGGTTATTGAGCCATTGTGCTGAATAATTTATGTTAAAATATCTGCTTTATAATTTAAATCCAGAACATACCCCTTTATGTATCTTTTCTTAAACTAATCATGGTTATTTGACCCATTTGTAACCATAACTTTGCTGACAAGAATATCTTAATTTTAATTAAAATAAGCATATTGGTCATAAAAATATATATGTGTGTGTGTGTGTGTGTGTGTGTGTATACACAGAGAGAGTGTATATTTTAATAATATATATATTATTGAAACTTCCTTATATGTTACAAATTTAAGAACTCAAGAAAAATCTCACTGCCAAGTTTCTCAACATAGCTCCAAATTAAATATGTAGTTATTAAAACCTGTAAAATGAGTATCACTTCAAATAAAAGTTATTTTTAATGTCAAGCTGCTAAGATAGAAAAACCAAATAATAATTTTCAAACTAATAAGTAGGAATATGCAAAATAAAACAACAGTATTAGACCACGCACACTCAACTCTGTTTCTGTGTCCCAAGATCTTACCACAACTCAGTTCTGAGAAAAGGCTAAGTCAGATAAGCCGGATTCATTTAATAAAAGACAGACTCCTCAAAATAAGTGACCAATGACAAATGTACCTTTTGAAGTAGCTGGGAGTAAATACAGAAAGGGCAATCATGTCATCACTACTTTGCAAAAATATGCATAGTGGAAATAATAAATACAATGATGATCATTAATGACAATGAGTAAATTAAATGCCATACAAGCAGAAGGTAAAAACTTTTAAGAACCTGAAATCTACATAAAAACAATATAAAATAAATAGGTAAAACTCTATTATAAATAAACTTTCTTTTCCCTAACATTTGCTCTCTGGTTTGTGGGATGGTATTTACACTTGGTAGCAAGGCTCTATCACAGTCCTAGCAGTGTAACACTTGTGATTATGCAAATCTCAAAATACTCAACACTCAGGTAATAAGGGGCCACTCCCAAATCACCATCTCCACTGAACACTTTCAAATAAGAAGAAGTAAGGGGTTTGGTAATGTTAGGGTTTGCTTTTGCTTTAATAAAGTGGCCAACAGAATGTTATTTGTGAAATTTATAGTCTCTGAATCAGTGTGAAAGATTAGAAATAAGGTTAAATTTATTTTCAAAATATACTTTCTTCTTTACCACAACCAAACCAGGAAGTAAGAGCCTTAGTTGAAATGGCTATTTATCTACAGTATTAATGTATTGGTGATTAAGATTTTGTCAACATTTTCATCCAAATAATCTTACTTTAAGTAATCTCTACACCCAATGTGGGGCTTGAACTCACAACCCTAAGATCAAGAATTTCATGCTCTACCTACTGATCCAGGTAGGTGCCCCTCAAATAGTCTTGTTTTAAAGAATAAAATATTATGCTTCCATTAAACAATAACAAATTTAAACTTGAGGTACTCAAAGTTTTTCTTTTAATTTATAAGTTGTTTTTAAAATTCACGATCATTTAGGCAAAGAAATTTCAATTTAAGATGCACTTAAAATTGGAACCATACGCATATTTGCTAATCTTACTGGTATTGAGGAAATCATCTGAAGTAGATTAGGTAAACATTGCAAAATACGTAATGATTTGTTCCTGCTTGCTCTTTTACCATAATATGTCAGGGCTATCCACAGCTTCGTAGAGAAACAGATGAGGGGAGAGAAAAATGTGATACCGGCTTACCCCTAAACCATTTGGAGTATCCACTACCTCAATCTGCCTGGCTCTCCTTTAGAAGTTCTCTGCCTTAACCTTAGATTGAGTCTGATCCAGGTATGATCTATGGTTGATGGAAGGGGTTAGAAGAAGATGAAAAGGTAAAGAGAATAAAAAGAAGAAAATTGGTTGACTGTCTTCCCTGACAATAGCTTCAGTGGAGCTAATAAGGCCTTAAGTTAGCTCAAGACACTTGTAAGACACTAGTGAGAGCAAAGAGCTTCCTAATTTCTCTTATAAAAAGTTCAAACTATTCAGAAGTCAACGAGGCCCTATATCCAGCCAAACAATATCAGAAAAAGCCTACCCTCAATTTACTCTTCTTTTTTACCCCAGTTTCCTTTAGATTCAGGCCAGGTTAAAAAATCTCAGGCTCCATTACCCAACCAATACTTAAGAAAGAATTGATACCCTCTCTCAGAAATTGAAATGTATGGAGATATACACCAATATCACTGCTACAACTCAGTCTGAGTGTTTTGGATACTGTCACTGATTTGAGGGGGATGACATTGATTTCTAATCTTCCCAGCAACAGTTAAAGTTACCATTAACAAAAACCTGCTTATCATTGGCCTGTTTATTTCTATATCAAAACAATTGCTTTAAGTTAAAGGTGATAGCAAAAGAACTCCAAACTGAATCCGACTGATCATATAAATATAACTACTAGTTAACAATAAATTGAAAGTTAAAAAAGCATGTTAAATTACATCATAGGAATGCAGCTGACCAAATGCAAAATGTAACTTCTACAGACACAAAAATTAAAGAAAAAAATATAGAAAGAAAACAGTTCTAGATTAAAACAAACTTAAAAAAAGTATAAATCAGATGTTATTTGACATTGATTTAACAAAAATTATTATAAATAAACATACCTATGGGGCAATAAGGGACATTAAATACCAAATGTATATTAGATGATAATAATAATTTTAAAATTTTAAGGTAGGATGATAGTACCTTAATTATTTTTTAACCCTAATTTCTTAGAGCTCTATGCTGAAGTTTGTGAATTTAAACTATGATTTGCAACTTGCTTAAAATAACTCATATAGGTGAAATAAAATTGATCAATTATTGATACTATGTTATAAATGATATGTGTTCACCATAGTTTCCTATTCTGGGTATGTTTAAAATTTCCCATAAAAAAACTTTTAGTGAATAAATAATAGTGATGATGACATGTGTGTGTGTGTGTGTGTGTGTGTGTGTGTGTGTGTTCAAGTGTTCATACCATTTTTCAGTAAGTAATCAAAGGCTAAGCTGAGACTTTCTTTCTCTACTATAAGTGAACTAATTTCTACAACAGGTTTCCTTATTATATTTTTGCTTGGCCAAATTGGATCTACATTAAAGAAAAAAAATGTTCAAAGGCCCTTATACTGAGTATTGGCTCATACAGATAAAGCGAAGATGAGGGAGAATGACCAAAATATGTGATGTAAATACAGGTTTTACAAAGTGAGGATTGTTAATAAACCTGTTGCAAACATCATATTGAAATATAAAGGACCAAAAAGTCTTCCCCTAAGATAAAAACAAAATAGGGTCCCTGCTACCACTATTTCAATTCTTCATTGTACTAGAAATCCTAACTAGTACAATAAAACAAGAAAAATTAATTTAAAAATAAAAGAATTGGAAAGGAAAAAATTAATTATTTTTATTTATTTATGGAGAACAAATTTTAAAAATAATAGTAAGTATATCAAGTTCATTGTATACAAAGTCAATACACAAAATCAATTGTATTTATATATACTGGCTTTCAGTTAGACAATGAACTTTGGAAAATGATAACACTTATAATAGCATCAAAAACGTAAAAATCCTAGGACTAAATTTAAGGAAAGTTATATCCTAATGCTACAGGAAATACCTAATACATAATAAAAGGAAATATCATGTCCATGGGTTAAAACTACTGATTCAATATTATAAAAATGTCAATTTTCTCCAAACTGATCAATCTACTCAAAATAAACAGCAATCATAATCTCAGAAGGGTTTTATTTTAATTAAAAGGTCAATCCCAAAATGCATATGAAAACATAAAGGAACAAGGATATCCAAGATGATCTTGAAGAAGAAGGACAATGTTGGAGGACATTCACAACCAGATATAAAGACGTATTATAAGCTACAATGATTAAATTGTCAATGATTTAACATGATTAACAGTCAATGATTAACAGTCAAGTGATTTAACAGTCAAATGATTAACTTTATTGGTTAAAAGGCAAAAAGACCAATGCGGAAAAAAAAACTCCACAAACAGACCTATTTATATATTGAATTGATTTATGACAGAAATGACATGACAATGCAGTGGATCAAAGGTTATAAATATATTTGTTAGTAAATGATGCTGGATCAATTAGATGTCCATATAAAAGAGAGTGACTTGACCCCATACCTCATACAATACTCAAAAACCAATTTAAAAAATTCCAAATATATTGTAGATCTAACGTAAATGTAAAAAAGTAAATTCCCTAGAAGAAAATACAGAGATTCCCTTCAGCACCTCTGGTAAACAGTGCAGAAAAACATGAATCATGAAAGAAGAAAGAAATTGATGAAGGAAAAGAATTGATATAAAGGACTATATTACTTCTAATAATTTGTTTCATCAGTAGAAACAATTGAAAGTGTAAGAAAGCAGTCTTAAAAGGTGGGAAGTTATATGAAAGTGTTGACCAAGAGATCATGAGCACTGTTTGACGTGGGAGCTGGACCTAGCCTACTGGACGCTCCTTACCCCACCCCTGTCCTTGGAATGTGGGTTGGGCTTGCCTTCCTTGCTTCCAGAAACTACACCAAGGACACAGCCTTGAGATAGTGGTGTGGTGTTCAGACAGTATATGTGATTGAAACATTCTATATAAACTTTTAAGATTTGGCATGCAGTTGTGGAGATCTACTCGCCCCTCCACTGCCCAAGTCAAGCCTTGTATATAAGTGCCTTTATTTATTAAACTTGCTACCTACCAGTCTGGAGTGACCTGTCTCTTTCTTCAGTCTCTCCTTGCTCTGCATGTACAAGGGCCAGTTTGGGAATGAAGAGAAAGAGAGACCGAGAGAGAGACAGATATTTGACAATGCATAAGTATCCAGAATGTATAAAGAATGTCTACAAATCAATAAAAAAGTAAAATCCAGTTAAAAAAGCATGGGCTACTGGGTGGCTCAGTCAGTAAAGTGTCCAACCCTTGATCTCAGCTCAGGTCTTAATCTCAGGGTGGGCAGTCCAAGCCCTTTGCTGAATATGGAGCCTATTAAAAAAAAAAGGAAAAATCATATTGAGTAGGCACTGCTCAAAAGAGAATAACCAAAAGGCTACTAAACATTTAAACAGGTGCTCAATCACATCAGTCAATGACAAAGAAATACCATTGTGAAGCAATGTACAGCAAAAGGAATTGCTACAACACACCCACCAGAATAACCATAACGTCAGAAGTTGATGAAGATGTGAAGCAAGTAGAATTTTAATATACTGCTATTAGGAAGTATAAATTGATACAATCCTTTTGGAAAGCCATTCGGAAATGTCTACTAATGCTGAACATACACATCATCTATGACTTAGCACTTAACTGTCTATGGATGTGTACACCAAAAAGTACATCTAGAATGTTAATAGCAGCACTATTCATGATAGGACCCAAAGTACAGCCACCAAAAGTTACAAAGTAGAATAGATAAATGATGATATGTCTAAGCCATGGAATACAATACAAGGATGAAAATAAATGAATCTCACAAGCTTAATGTTGAGCAGAAAAAGCCATCACACAATAAAGGACACACAGTGTTTTCATCAATATAAATTTCAAAGTCAGGCATAACAGATACACATGGCATTAGAAGTCAAGACAGGGGTGCCTGGGTTGCTGAATCAGTTGAGCGTCTGCCTTCAGCTCAGGTCATGATCCCAGGGTCCTAGGATCGAGCCCCACATCGGGATCCCTGCTGAGCTGGGAGTCTGCTTCTCCCTCTCTCCTTACCCCTGCTCCTCCTCCTCTCTCTCTCTCTCTCTCATGCATGCATGCTCTCTCTCTGATAAATAAATAAAATCTTAAAAATAAAAGTCAAGACAGCATTTACATGGGAGGTTGGTAGTGACTGGTGCCTTTGGGTGCAAGTAATGTTTTTTTCTTGATCTGAATCTTGATTACACATTTTCCTTATTGAGAAAAAAAAAAAAAAAACCTCTCCAGTAGTACAATTACTATTTGTGTGCAGTTCTGTTATGTATATTATATGTGAGAAAAGCTTAATTTTTTAAAATGGGGATATTTTTGCAAAGGGCCTCTACATATCACTGGGTCACAGTCATTATATAATTTTTAACTATTAAACTTGAATATTAGAGTCAGGATAAGAGAACTATGTAGTTGTAGGCATCCTGGCTCAGTTGAAGTTCTAAAGCCCTGCAGCTACTTCCATGAAATACATGGAAATAATCCTACATAATTTCACTAAAACCATATACACAGGTACAGTCAAGAGTGACTAATAGGTGTGCCCTATGATACCAGTAGTTATCTATGATTTTATATTCTAATTTAGGTATGCATTTAATTTATTTATCTTTCAGGTTAGAAATATTAACAAAGAAAAAATATTTTGTTTTGGGGCGCCTGGGTGGTCCAGTGGGTTAAAGCCTCTGCCTTCGGCTCGGGTCATGATCCCAGGGTCCTGGGATCGAACCCCACATCGGGCTCTCTGCTTGGCAGGGAGCCTGCTTCCTCCCCTCTCTCTCTCTGCCAGTCTCTCTGTCTACTTGTGATCTCTATCTGTCAAAGAAATAAATAAAATCTTAAAAAAATATATTTTGTTTTTACCTAATTTTCCTTTCTTTACCAAATTTATACTTATATACTTCATTCTTTCCTATGATTCTGATTTCTGAGACATTGACTACCCTCATTGATCCAAATAGACAGAAACTTTTGGGAAGACATCTGTATAAGGCAAAAAGATTTTGAAAAGCAAGAATGAATTTTGAAGCTAGATCAATCCTTGTGCAGACAACACGGCTCTCATCTGTGGTTGATCTTGTGGTGCTTAAGGTTAAGCCCTGCATGTATAGGGCTGTGAATTCCCTTTACAAACAGCTGCTCTGCAGGGAGGGGCGTTGAGGAGTGTCTGTCCTGTCGTTAATCAGTTACATTTCTGATCAGAGCAAGCATGGGGATTTAGATCAGGCATCGTACTGCTTCTTAACTTCCTAAACATTATTGATCCTTCCATTTTTTAGCCTGAGTATTCTGGATATTCTATGATCAATTATCTCACCATTTCCTGCCTTCATATCTTTGTAGTGTTTAGATATCCTACTTCTGTATCAATTTGTTTTATTTAGCGGTAAGTATGGATTCCTGCAGATATGGGCATAAGACAAGTCCTCCACAAATGAAAGTATTCCACAAATGTAAAGTGTAATTAAGCCATTATTATTTAGAAAATATCTGTTGAACATTCTCTTTTCCACTGAGCATTGAAGACAAAACATACTTCTATTTTGCTTTTGTTCATGGCTTTTAGTTAATATGAGTTCTATTAATTACATGAGAAGCTGTATGTTTTTCCTAAGAGTGGTAAATAAAATACAATATCCCAACCCATACATGAAAATGAAAATCACCCTTTAAACTTTGTCATTATGTTTCATGCTTCTTCTTTTTTTTTTTTTTTTTTTTGGCTGTTGGCATTCAAAAGTTAGGATATGGAAAATCAGCATTAAATATATATCCTAACTTATCTCATTTAAGTATTGTTAGTAGAGTTACTATTTTTAAGAAAAAAAAAATCTTAACCCTCTCTTTAAATTTTCCTAAAATGTGGGAAATTCTAAATTGTATAGAAACAAATAAGTACTGTTTGTTTCTTCCAGTAAGTAGGTGGTTTGATTTCCCACAGGGCACATGGTGAGAGCAGGAAGGAAGTGAGGCAAGACTTTGTGAGAATTATCTGAGCCTTAAAGAAATTTAGAAGGTTTGGAAGTTAAATAAGGTTCAAGTTGGTTCTTATTGGGAATGTCTAAACTGTTTTGCCCTTCGTTGGTGAAGTGCCATAAAGTCAGGTGTGAATAGACTGTGAAATGGGCTTTTCTTGTGCAGCCAAATGGTGATCTCCTTTAAACACATATGGCAACAGCTTGTTTTGTGGGAAAGTTTGTGCATAAACCTGAGGAGCTGATGAAATGGAAAGATTTTCTAAATTTTTGAAAATCATTTGACAATTCTTAATTTTTCCGACCATATTAAGGCATTTTTCACAATCTAATTAATTAAGATCTGAAATTTGAGAGCCATATATATAGAGGGAGATACATATATTTACAAATACACATACACGTAAAAGAATATATTTCAAAGAATATCAGGAATATATTTCAAAGCTTTTAAAGATTAAAAGCTTTAAATACTGGTCAATATACAGAATAAGAAGAATGTAAAATCTAACCAGAAGAACACCGAAATAAAGAGGGATTAGGCACGCATTTATCAAAACTGATCGCTTATTATGAAAATGACTACCCGTTTTCAATTGAGAAAACAAGAAAAGCAAAAACAAATATTCATATGAGTTTTTTTAAGTGCATGACTTTTTTTTGAGTTTGTTTTATAAAATGTATGCATGTTTACCATAGAAAACAAAGATAAAAGCTACAAAATAAGTAATGTATTTTTTAAAGATATTTTAGAGAAAGTATGAAAGAGAGCACGGGCGGAACAGAGGGAGAGAGAGAAAGAATCTCCAGCAGACTCCCCACTGAGCATGAAGCCTGCCCCAGGTGGGGCTCAATCTCCCTCCTCTGAGATCACAACCCTGAGAAAACGACCTGAGCCACAACCAAGAGTTGGAGGCTTAACCAATTGCGCCAACTAAGCACCTCAAAAAGTAACGTATTTTAAATGACTTGTACACCCTGGGTGCTTTATGTCATTGCATTAATTCTCACAACCACCTAAAGAGGTAGCTGTTATCATGGTAATAAGATATTAAAGTTGAGGAAACTGATTTGTACAAAGATTACTATCCAAATCACACAGCTAGGGGTTGGGAGCAGAGGTTCAATTTCAGGTCTCTTTGACTTAATAATCCAAACTCGACTAAAGAGTAGGAAGAAAATAAAACAATAATCACCTACAACAGTACCAGTCTGATATAGATATGTATAAAGCCAGACACACACATCAAATCTCTACAAATTCTGTTGGGGTAAGTGGTATTTATTATTCTTTTACTTAAAAATAAATTGTCTTATGAGTCCTTCCTATTTCCATCTATCAAGTATCTACTGGGAAATGTTATTTAGAAAAACTTTATCAAACCAAGATATTCTTATTCCTATACTTTTCAGGAACACATAAATATCTGTTGGAGGAAATGAGATTGCTTTTCTCCCCCTTACTTTCTCATGGATCCAGTAGTATGAACACAAGACCTGTGGTCTTAAAACAGGGTGGGTTTTTTTGTTTGTTTGTTTGTTTGTTTTTGGGGGGATACATTTTACAGATCTGCATCCATGAATGACGTTCTTATCAGTTTGAATATAAATAGTCTAGGAATAGTACTTAACTATGAATCAACAGGTCTGATTTCTTCCACAAGTTGGTATAATCTGCCTCTCCCAGACCATGGCCACAATAGCCCCTGAATTTATACCATCTATTAACTCTGGGAAGAGCATTCGGGTTTTAATGTGCATTAAATATTGCTCTTTACAATGTTAGAAGAATAAACAACCAATTTCAGAGCCTCAAGACTGAACTCCTTATGCATAAAATATTTGATCATTTCTCAAGTCAGGTCCCAGCTGGTTTAATTGCCATGTGGTGGTTAAGATGGTGCCCTGATTAGGAGCACCTGTGTGGCTCAGTCTGTTGAGCATCTGCCTTTGGCTCAAGGTCCTGATCCTGGGATCCTGAGATGAAGCCCCACATTGGGTTTCCTGCTCAGTGGGGAGTCTGCTTCTCCCTCTTCCTCTGCCCCTCTTCTGCACATTCTTTCTCTCCCTCCCTCAAACAAAGTAGATAAAATCTTTAAAAAAAAAAAAATGATATACTGATTATCAGCCCTGGTCCACAAAATCATGAAACCTGGCTGGAGCCATTGTCAAAACCACCCAGAATCTAACAGCTGCTAAAGTACAGAAAGTTGCCATGAGGATGTCGAGTCAGTGGATGTTTTGAAGAAAGAACACATTTTGCTTTAAAAACATTTCGGCAGACGGCTAATGTGAAATTACTTTATGGGAGAACAGCCATATCAACCCCTTATACTAAATAAAAATATGTAGATTTATTTAGGCTTAACATTTGAATTTTCTGCTTAAAGAGGTACCCAAAAATGTATAGTGTAAACAAAAACCAAGAAAAACTGAAGTGAAAAGCATTATCATACGAAATGAAATCGTATTATTAGATTTCTTTTCATTAGTAGTAGAGTTTTCACTCTCTAATCCAATGAAACCAAATCAATTCTGACAAAAGCATTAGTTACCAAATGAGTACTCTGTGTACTTTTTCTGGAGTATATACTTTCCCCAAATTAGCCGAGAGCAGTAGCAAAAGTCAGGCCTCAGCCTAAATTCTACTTCTACCACTAAATTCTGGAGACAAGCCAACAGTAGTCTACTTTATACCCCCACACTATAAAGTAGGTACAATTTGCCAATTTTCACCAATATTATAATATAAGGGATATAAGAAACAAACATCATTTTGTGTTCAAGGAGAAAGATGGTTAGCACTCTTCCTATTCGACCCAAATGTTTGAGAGAATAAAGTAGGCAAAAAAAAAAAAAAAAAAAAAAAACCTTATTGTAGGGGCACCTGAGTGGCTTAGTCATTGTTTGCCTTCAGCTCAGGTCATGATCTCAGGGTCTTGGGATCAAGCCCCACATTGGGCTCCTTGCTCAGCAGGGAGACTGCTTCTTCCTCTCCCACTTCCTTTGCTTGTGTCCCTTCTCTCACTGTATCTCTCTCTGTCAAATACATAAATAAATAAAATCCTAAAAAAAACTAATTGTAATAATTCTTTCAAATGTGATCATGGAGTTAAGCAAAATCACCATGTTGTGAATCACCACAAACCCATGAAAGTAAATATGTGAAGGAGTGGGTGTCCTCTCCTCTCGCCTAAACCAGGTAAATTCTCTTGCTGTTTTGACATGGGGAATGAAGTCTATCAAATATTTGGATAAATAAAAACATTTGGTTCTCTTTCTCAGTTTTTCAGATTTTATCAGAACGTTCTCTTTCACATTAGCTGCCACCTCAGAGCCAACGTAAATAAGGCTAACTAGGCCTGTGGAAGCTAGTGCTCTGGAAAACTAATAATTTCACTAATTGACCTCATAAACCCTCCTTTACTCGCTCTCCAGATGGGACTTCAGTGTGAGTCGAACATGGATATCTAGTGCCCCTGGTTCTCAAGGAAATGGCCTGTCCCGTGTGACGGGGAGAAAAAACGTACAGAACTCACCTACTACAGGTTTATAGAATTGTGTTTTCTAACCAACAGGAAAGCACAGGATGACTTCTTTCCTTTTCCAAAAATCATCCCACATTTTCTCTCCAAGACTCCTTAAATTAGGATTTTACCAACTTTAGAAAAAGCATCACTTTCATTTTGAAGAGAACGCAAATAAACAGCATCATGCTTGGTATGAGTCATCTGGCCTTTCTGTGAGAGAACATGTGCAACTAAAATATCTTCAGAAGATATTTTGCCACTGCATGAGAGAGAGACTCAGGTCCATGAATCCCACTGAAGAGAAGGGTTCTCACCCTAATAACATCTGTCTAGGAAGGGAAATAGGTGTTAATTGGCACATCAGAATAAATCTGCTGATAAGCATATTTGCCTTTTTCTAAAAGATTGTCACTCTTACTGCCCATGTCTCCTGTTCTTCTGCATTGCCTGCCTGTCTTCTGCATTAACACATAGCTGATAATTTAACCTGCCAGCTGTACTAAAAACAGAAAAACATGCTTAAAATTGATGAGAGGAGATTTTCGTTGGATCACTAAGTCTTATCATATATGTCACTACAAACGCTCATTAGTTATCTTTTTATAATTGTTATAAGTTACCATTATGATTGTGGCCTACAGAAAGTGTGCAGAATTCACCAAATGTCACTAACTGGGCCTGGCCTTGGGTTTTTCTTTGTCTGGACTTACCAACTTATAAAGGGGGGAAGTAGAGATAATGAGGATCATCATATCATTTCAGAAAATTAGTCTTTTTTCTTTTTTCTTTTTGTAAGGAAGTGGTGGGGTGGGGAGAGGCGCAGAGGGAGAAAGAGAGAGAGAATCTTAAGGAGGTTCCACAGTCAGAGGAGAACCTGACATGGGGTTCAATCTCAGAACCCTGAGATCATGACCTGAGCCCAAACCAAGAATGGGTCATTTAACCAACTGAGCCACCCAGGCTTCCCTCAAAATTAGACTTTTAATAGGAAATACCACACCAAGAAAAGATAGTGTCCATATATCCCTCTGTTGACAATTTTATCAGGTACCAGAGTCCCACTACAAATTCCAGGCATCTTATTTGGGGTAGATGAGCTTCTCATCTTTTTAGTGTGGATCCCATTCTCCACCTCCTAGAGGTGGTAAAATTTACAGTGAGCAGTTGCCTGCCTTAAACCAGTATGTGCATAAGTCAAGCACAGAGTCAAGGATGGGACAAGAATCTCCTGACTCCTCACCTCTTTCTCCATCCACAGCACTGATTTTCCTTCTGCTCCATGGTGGCAATAGTGGGCATAGCCAGATGCCAAGACTTTGTTCCTTCTGTCATCAAGAAATAAATTTCATGGGTAAGAGAGCTCAGCGAATCTCTGATAGCAAAACATATTGAAAAGGGAAAACCAAATGCAGTTTAAGTGCTGGGTGCTGCTATTATTTGGAAGGTAAGAGACTGAGCACAGAGCTATCATTATGATTATTGGTACCTGGGATACAGAAGAATTTGGGAAAGAAAGAGGGAAGGGCTATAGGTAGTGTGGTCAAGCAACAGGAAGAAGATTCACTAAGAAAATTTAACATACTTTGTGAGGCATGAGACCCTGAAATAATAACTAGAACTTTGACTATATTAACAGATTAGTAGCTTTCTGATTTCTTAAATATTGGCAGGCAGGAACAGCAATGATGAACATCCAAAAATTGTGATTTTCCTAGTTCACCATACAAATAAGAAACACTTCTGAGAAGAGAAATGCAGTGATTCTTAAGATAGAAACTTTGGTAAAGGGAACTGGCAAATATGTAATGACTCCTAGTACTTAGAGGAAGACATTTTAAAAACTCCTCCAAAACTTTCCCAATGAGCACAGAATATCTCTTTTTTAGGTAAAATTGATACTACTATAGAATAAACATAAATAACATTTCAGAGAGCCATCTTTATCATCCTTAACAAAGAGCTCCCAGTAATGACTGTAAAGTGAAGCAAGTCAAAAGTGACATGTCACTTTCAACTTAATCTCTTGACTTGTTTACATTACTTCCCTTTCAGGCATGACCTCCCTCTCTCATTCCATCTACCTAACTTTGCCCCTGTTTTGAAAGCCCGATGAAATCTCCAAATCCTCACTGAAGTCTTCACCGATCAATTCAGCTCACACTCACGGCTCCCGCTGATTAACTGGTAATAGCCAGGGCCCGATATTAAAATATTTTAGCTAGTTTTTTTTTAAATAATTTTTAAGCATATAGAGAAGGAAAAATGAGCAGTTCAATAACTACCCATATATTCACCATCCAAATGCAACAATTGATATTCTTTTATCTCATGTTTTGGTAAACTTCTTCAAAATAATTTGTAGATATACTGATGCCTTATCTCTAAGTACATCAGTATATACCTCCTAAAAATAAAGATAATCCCCTATGTGGTTACAGCACCATTGTCTTGCCTACAAACAATGCTGTAATCTAAAATCAAGTCTATATTACAATTTGTACAATTTTATCAAATAATATAGCTGGTTTCGTTAAACCAGAGTTTATGGTTTATGCTTTGCATTAGGCATTTGGTTGTTCTATGTCTTTAACTTTTTTTGCCTCTTTTTTGGATCAAGAAATGTTCACTTGTTTTCAAAAATCTTTTTGAAGAAACTCAACCAAGGATGTTTAATAATGCCCCACAGCGTGGATTCATCTGCGTAGTACCACATGTTATAATTTTAAAAGTTCATCTACCCCTTGAGTTTCCTGGGAAAAGAAAATAGATCAAAAGGATTGATTAGATTTTTTCAACATTTTTGGCAAGCACATTTCACAAGAGATGCTGTCACCTATTTTCACATAAAGGGTCACATAATTTTAGATTGTTTGACTTTTAATGATTCTAAATTTGACTGTGTTTGAGGTGAAAGCTGGGAGAGCTGCTCTTAGCAAAGGCTCCGTTTTCCCTTCTAATTAACAGGTAATGCTTCACAGCTAAAATATTTAATCTGTTTCTTTCCTGTTTTAGACTTCCAACCCCATATAGCATTCTAGACATTGGGAACTATGTTTGACATTTTATTTTATTGGCTACAGAACCCATAACATTACAATGTTAAGCATTCAGTAGGTTTCTGATGAATGTGTATTAGTTGAGGGTTTTGCATCATATAAAATCAGACACATTCCAGTTCTTAATACCTCCATATTCTGCTGCAGTAAGGTGCATTGCCATAAGAACAGGTAAACCTTACTTCATTTCTAGTTATGATGAAATAGTTTATAGCAGACCAATGCTCCTACTAAGAGAAACAAACAAAACAATATAAAAAGTTGCCCTGATTTTCATATATAGCACACATTAGACAATGATGGAGAATACCCAGTCTTATCAACTGGCTACATTTGCTGAGATATCAGATTATAAGACAAGCTTCAAGTATTTTTAAAAACTGAATGCATTCATGAGGTTTTTAGAGAAAAGTGGAATTAAGTTAGGCATCAAAATCAACAAAATATATAATAAGAAACACACACAACATGCAAATACATCATTCGGAAATAAATCATGGACCAAAATCAGTAAAAATCACAGCAAGAATTAGAAAATATTTACACCTGAATAATACTGAAGATAGTATCTATCAGAGTTTATGGGATATAACTACAACAGTGTTTAGAAAAAAAAATACAGTCTTCAATGTATGTGAAACAGAAGGTTGAAACTCTACAATCAAAATATCCATCTCTTAAGAAGTTTAGACTGAAAAAACAACTAGCAAATTAAACCCAAAACAAACAAAAATGAAGGAAATAATAAAGTGAGGACAGAGACTAGTGAAATTAAAAAATAAGCATTTAAGATACAAGATCAACAAAATTAAAACCACATTTCTTCTTTAGGAAAAAACTAATCTTTATTTTAAAAAACTAATAAAAAGTTAAAGCATTCTCTAATAGAACTGATCAAGAAATATTACTAATAGTAATTAAAACATATCACCTTAGATCCCAAAAGTATCAAAAAGATAAAAATTAGGTTTATGAGTAACTTTATGCATTTAATAAAATGGATTAAATCCTGAAAAAAAGCAATCTAGCATAACTAACACAATAAGAAATAGAATCTATAATTTAAAATCATGCCTGAAAAGAAATTTATCTCTAGGACCAAAAAAAAAAAAAAAAAAGCCAGCCAGTCTCGCACAAACTTTTCCAGAGTTCAGAAAGAAAAAAAAAAAAAATTAGCAAACTTTATAATCTTTTTATGATTTGAATAAAATATATAAATACTTAATAAAGACATTCAAGGAAGGAAAACTATAGTAAAATCTGTCTAATAAACATAGACGCAAAAATTTTTAAATATTAACAACTTAATGAAAAATACATAAAAGGGATAACATAACACAATGAAATGTGACTGTTCTAGGAATATAAGGCTGGTCTAATATTTAAATTCAATCTGGATTTACCACAATAGTAGAATAAAGATGAAAAATTAAATAATCATCTCAAAAGAAGTAGAACACACCTTTCATAAAAGTCCACACCTTTTTACAATAAAACTCTAAGCAATCTATCCAAAAAGGGAATGTCTTTATTCAGAAAAAGTATCTACAAAATCTTTCAGCAAACTTACACTTAATAGTGAAATACAGAAACTTTCACCCTAAGATTCAAATTAAGACAAGAGCACCACTATCATCACTTCTATACAAGATTTTACTGGTGGTGATAACCATTAAAATTAATAATTACAAATAAATAAGATATATAAACTTTGGAAAAGGAGAGACATATTTGCCATTATATTTGGATAACATGATTTTATAGTCTAGAAAATCCAAATAAATCTAGATACACGGCATTAGAATTAATTTAAAAATGTATTGAGGTCTGTGTAAACAAAGTCAATAAAATTAATTATATTTCTATGACAACAAAAAATGGAGCATGACAGTTTTTTAAAAAGGAAATTCAAAATATTATCTAAAATATTAAATGACAAAGAAATCTCAAAAATATTTGATTTATATAACAATCTATATTACATTATTATAATAAAAATGGATGGATATGCCATACTAATGGATTAGAAATTCTCATACTATATACAAATATGCTGACTCTCCCCAGTGATTCGTATATTCAACAGAAGCACAATAAAAATGCAAGTAGGTTTTTTTCTTGGGTTAGCACTTGAGAAGCTGTTTCTAGCTGCATATAGAAATGTGAAGAGCCAAGAATAGGCAAGATAATCTTGAAGAAGGAAACCAAAGCTGGAGGACTTGCAAGACTTATTGAAGTTCTAATAATCACAGTGATGTTCTGATAGACAAATATAACAGAAAAATGTAATGAGTCACAAACAGACTCACACATACATGGTTGCTTATATCATGTACAAATTTCACTGTAGAGAGGTAGGGGAAATGGTATCATCTTCAATAAATGGCGCTAGGTCAAAAGAAAATCATACACATTAATCCCTCACACTATATTCTAAAATAGATTCAAGATGAATTCTAGATCTAAATGTGAAAGATAAAACAATAAAAGTTCTAGAATAAACAGAAGAAAATAGCTTAGTAGCCCCAGAGTAAGGAATAATTTCCCAAGACCCAAAACCCTAACAATAAAGAAAACATAAATAGACACATTAAGAATTTGTGCTCATTGGGACGCCTGGGTGACTCAGTGGGTTGGGGCCTTTGCCTTCGGCTTGGGTTGTGATCCCAGGGTCCTGGGATTGAGCCCCACGTCGGGCTCTCTGCTCAGCGGGGAGCCTGCTTCCCTTTCTCTCTCTCTGCCTGCCTCTTTGCCTACTTGTGATTTCTGTCTGTCAAATAAATAAATAAAATCTTAAAAAAAAAAAAAAAGAAAAAGACTTTGCGCTCATAAAAAGACACCATTGAGAAGAGGGAAAAAGCAAGCCATGGGCTGAGAAAAGATATTTATAGAAAAACATGACTGACCAAAGACTCATGTTTTAAAATATATAAAGGACCTAAAAATTAATTAAAAAGATGGAAAAATAAATAAAAACTTGAACAGGTACAACACAATAGAACAATATGGGCAAGAGGAGAAATTTAATCACAGTGGGATACCACTATACAAGCCTAAAATACCTATACTACCACTATACAGAAGATCTAAAATTTGTGTTGTTGAAGATGTGAAGCAACAGGAACTTTCCTACACTGCTACTCTGGTGGCCTTTAGAAACCTGCCAGTGTATCTATTAACAGAAATATATGTATAGCCTATGAGTCAACAGTTCCACGTCTAGATATATATTCTCCACAAAAATAGATACATATGAATCTAATGATGTTTCCAGGAGCCAAATATAGAGACTAGACATTGGGTATATCAACACAATACAATAATAAGCAAGTGTGGACTGTCGTTACATACAAACAAAAATAAATGCCACAATCAACTATTAAAAACAAAAAGGTCACACACGTGCTAATCTTGCATGATGGTAGAGGTCAGAATAGTGACTGCTTTTGTAGAAGATACTACTGTGGAAATATGTGGGTGGGAGGTGCTTCCATTGTGTAGGAAAATTTCCATTTCTTGGGACGCCTGGGTGGCTCAGTGGGTTAAAGCCTCTGCCTTCGGCTCAGGTCATGATCCCAGGGTCCTGGGATCGAGCCCCACATCGGGCTCTCTGCTCAGCAGGAAGCCTGCTTCCCCCTCTCTCTGCCTGCCTCTCTGCCTGCTTGTGATCTCTGTCAGATAAATAAATAAAATCTTTAAAAAAATTATATTTCTTGATCTGGTGAGGATATACAGTTGCATTTCCCTTATAAAAATTCACTGGGCTATATGATTAGTATCTGTGCATGTTTCTGCATGTCTATTTTTTACAAAGTTGAACCATAAAGTATGTCAATCTCCCCAACACCCTTTGGTCCCTGACTCCTTGTCCTTTGATTTGCTGTCATATCTTATCTGCAGATGACCATGAATAAATAAAACCACTGGTCTGATATGTGTTCTTGTTCTAGTTCTCTGAGTATTTCTGGAAGTATTACAATCTTGCACTCCAAGCCATTTGGTCTCTTGACTGTCAAGGAGACTCACAAAATCCTGTCCTCTCTCCAAACTGCCTCCCTTTTTTCAAATTTCAAATCATCACTATCCTAACAAATCTACCACTCCATGTCTATCTTCTCCCTCGTCAGCTGGCATTGCTTCCTCTGCTTTCAGTAAACAGGAACACCATAAAGACTTCCTCACACCATATCCAAAATGGGAAAATTACAGACAGAAGTCTCATCTGTGATAGCAGAAAACACCCATCCGTGGAGAGCAAACTATCAGTGGACACCTCAAATTATTCCATTTATCAGATAGTGTATGAGTCTGTCTTTGATGGTGTGTGAGCAGCAAGACTCAGCAAGGAGTCCACCATGATTTAAAGGACTTGGACAAATATTCGGGAATAAACAACTTCTCCCTTCCCTTCCTTGCTTTCCAAACCCCCTCCCAAAAAATGTACTTTTATGCTCACCTTCTTTCCTAAAAAAGTCCTTTCTCCTTTGTGCAACAAACACATCTACCTCTGCTTTAGATTCACTATCCCTCTCGTGACCCAGGATTATCCTCCACGAATGAATCCCTCTTTGCCTTGATCTCAATCTATACTTGTACTCTTCAAACTCAAGCATGTTTAGTCCAATTTCTATCAAAAGGAAGAACTCTTTCTGTCAATAAAACCTGGGCTTTTATCACATGCCTGAGCTCCAGATCTTTTCATCTGATGCCTTCTGGATATTCTCAACCTGTATTTTTTATAGCTCCTCAAACAGATTCATTAAGAATGCATGAAAAGTCTCTGTTTACCCAGTCCATATATCAATGTTGTTCTCATTTTTCTGTGTAAGCTAGAAGATTGGGAGTCAACCTTGACTTTCTACCTATTGTAGTCAAAATCATCAGGTCATGTCAATTCCGTCTCCTAAAATCTCCTTCAAAGGCATCTGGTTATGCTCATCCGTTACTGTTTTAATTCAGATCTCATTACCTTTAAAAATGATTAGATTGAATTAAAAAACCTAGCTATGCTCTGTTTATAATATACAAAAGGCTCACAAGTTTGAAAGTAAAAAATGTATAGGTAATAGATAGGTAGATAGATAGATAGATACCAAGAGAAATCTGAGATTCTTTACTGTATTCCTAGTATGGTATATTTAATTGATATTTCTCAAACTAGAATTACCATTCCATAGAATATTTTAGAAAATGGATAAAAATGTTATTATCTCACAGGTGAAAAAAAATCTTCCATTATTTTAAAAACTAAACATGACCCATTTACACATACAATAAAAAACAGAAACAAAAGAAATTTAAAACAACATCAACAAAAAATTCTCATATAAATAAATCTTTAGTCAGTGCCAATTAAATTTATTAGAGAATACTTAGAAATAATTAAAAGGAAAACATTTCAGATCAAAACATAAGACAATGCAGAAGCAATCTAAAGGAAATCAGAATTGCAACTATTTTCAATGTTAAATGAGAAGAAAAAACATTGGGTGTTTAACTCTAAAGTAAACACGGCATAAACCTGAAACAAATATAAGAAAAGCAGGGATTGATACAAATAAAAGCAGGAATTTTTTTTTAAAAGGCAGAAAATCAGAAACAGTAATGAAAGTAGACTAACAAAAGTAGTGATGCTTTTCCTAAGTACTGTAAATAACTACTTACAATATAATGATAAGAAATTCCATTACTAGTAATATCCATAACATCTAAATTATTAGGAGTTAACTTCACAAGAAATATAGAACATTCATTTTACAAACAAAAGCTTGACTTGAGGGACACAAAAAAAGATATGAATCAAAGCTGTGGCATATTATGTTCCTGAAAGAAAAGTTCAATATTGTAATAATGTCAGTTTTCTCTGTATTCATTTTCTATTGCTGCTGTAAGAAGTTATCACAAATTCTGTGGCTGAAAATAATATAAACGTATTCTCTTACAGTTATGGAAGTTAGAAGACCAAAATGGGTCTTCTTAGGTTAAAATCAAGGTATAGGTAGGCTCCTTTCATTCTGGAGGCTCATTTTCTTGCCTTTTCCAGCTTCTAGAATCTACTTGCTTTCCTTGGCTCATTTCCTTCATCATCAACACCAGCAGTGTAGCGTCTCCAAATCTCTCTCCTCTCCATCCTCTGCTTCTTTCATATCTCCTTCTATCCCTCTCTCTCTCCCGCCTCACGTTTTGCTTACAAGGACCCCTTTCTATTGCATTGGGCCCACCCCAATAATAATCCAGAAGAATATCTCAAGATACTAAGTTTAATCACATCTTCAAAGTCCCTTCTACCACATATGGTAAGAAATTCTTAGGTTCTAGGGATTAGGATATGGACATCTTTGGGTGGCCCTCATTCTACCACAATACCCAAACTGACTGAGTCACTCAATACAACTCAATTATTTTTTAACTTGACAGATTGATTCTAAAGTATAACTGGAAACTCAAACTGGGAAAACTGAGAAATTACATAAGGGTAATAAAAGGAAAGGACTTTCATTGCCAGATATGAAAACATATGGCACCATAATAATCAAGGGAATGTGGTTGTTTAAGAATAGATGTATCTTGGAGAATAATTTTCAAAAATGTATATGTATATGTAATTAGTAATATAGCACATGATATGAAGTGGCATTTAAGATATGAAGGGAAAAGGCTGATTACTTAGTAAATTATGCTGGAAGAAGTAGTTAATTGTTTGGAAAGAAAAATGTTGGGATTTAAGTTAGATGGGCACTTCACCCCCACATACACCAAAAATAAATCTATGATAGATGATAGCATTAAACAACAACAAAATTAAACCCTTGGACTTGAAAGTAAAAGATTGGTGAATAATTATTATTTTTTAATGAACTGAGTAAAAACGAATGAAGTATAAAAGAAAAAATAAAAGAAAAAATTGATGGTTTTGACTACATTAACCCATAGACCCACAAACTTGCAAACATCAAAAAATACCATAAACAGAAGTAAAGGAAACAGGAAAATAATGGGAAAGTATATTTTCAATCATATGACAAACAATTCAGATACAGAAAAATAAAAGTCCCATTAGGAAAATAGGCAAAGAAATTGTTATAACTTTGTTAAATTAATATTTGTTAAGAGGACCACAGAGTACTGAGGGTGAATCAAAGTTCAACAAGAGAACACAAGAAAATTTGAAATAGCGAAGTTTACTACAGGCAAGTCCTGAAGGAAATCTTAGGGGGCCACATGAGGAGGTCAAGTCAGGGCTGTGTAGTCCTTAGGGTCTGTGAGTGGGAAGAATGAAGTTTGATAAGCTCCTTAGGGATTTTACCTAAGGGGTGCTCAAGGGGAAGGCCCTGGAAGGCAGAGGGGGTTATGGATCACAAGGAGAGTCCTATCAGGAGTTTACATTTGCTTGTGACTCTGTGGGCTACTCTCCTGGGCATTTGCTACAGGAGAGGCTAGTGTCTGCTTCAGGTCACTGTGGGCCCCTTGGCCAAAACAAAATGGATGTCAAACCAACAATACCATCAAGTAGCTTAGCTAAACCCCTGACAGAGGTATTAATTGCCAAAGGGAAAATGCAAAAGTCCAATAAGTACATTTTTTTAAACATTCAAACTACTGCTAATTAAACAAATGCAAAATAAAATACCTACACAATGCCATAGACCTCTCCCAAATGAACAAAACTTTTTTTTTTTTCCTTATGCTATTATCCATTGTTGTCATGAGGGTGGAGAAATAAATACTTAATACCATTCTAGTTTAGACATAAATTGGTATAAGATTACTGGAAGATATTTAGTAATTTTTTTTCCATTTCAAGATTTTTCTTTACTTCTTTTTTTAACATATAATGTATTATTTGTTTTAGGAATACAGGTCTGTGATTCATCAGTCTTACACAATTCACAGCACTCACCATAGCATATACCCTCCCCAATGTCCACCATCCAGCCACCCCATCCCTCCAGCAACCTTCAGTTTGTTTCCTGAGATTAAGAATCTCTTATGGTTTGTCTCCCTCTCTGGTTTCATCTTGTTTCATTTTCCCTTCCCTTCCCTTATGATCCTCTGTCTTATTTCTCAAATTCCTCATATCAGTGAGATCATATGATAATTGTCTTTCTCTGATTGACTTATTTCACTTAACATAATAGCCTCTAGTTCCATTCACGTCTTTGCAAATGGCAAGATTTCGAGGGTTTTGATGACTGCATAATGTTCCATTGAGTATATACACCACATCTTCTTTATCCATTCATCTATTGATGGACATCTAGGTTCTTTCCATAGTTTGGCTATTGTGGACATTGCTGCTATAAACATTGAGGTGCACATGCCCCTTCAGATCACTACATTTGTATATTTGGGGTATTTAGTAACTTTTTAAAGGTAAAGAGAGAAAGTCAGAGTGTGTTAACTCTGACACATACAGAAATTCTTTTAAAGATAATTGCAAAAAGGAAATAATGGAACAACCAAAATTTTGGCTAAGCAAATTATGCTTATAGGAGTAAATGTATGTGGTAATTAAAAAATTATGTTTTACAAGCATAGTTAAAGATGTAAAATATTCATAATATATTAAATGGAAAAGCATGTTATGAAACTTCCCAAATAATTTTTAAAGTATGCAAATGCATTATATTTAAGAGAAGGCTAAACAAAAAAATACATTTTTTCCCTAGATATTAAGGTTTCAAATTTTAATTTTTTTAGTTTTTTTCCTTTGCAATTTTCTCTATTTTCATTGTTAGGTTACACAATGACTATTAATTATTTTTGTGATCATAGCAAAAACAGTAGGTGTTACTGTTTTTAAAAACATCTTAATAATAGACCAGAAAGAATACAGAACAATTAGATTGTCCCCAATCAAATCTTAAATTTTTTGATTGATCTTTCTGGGTTTTTCCCTCCATCTGAAGCAATTCTTCCTTAATTTTTATGATGTTTAGATCAGACTGGACTCATGATATATTCTTGCACAGGTCAACCTGGTGTAGGCAAAATGCAGTTTTATGCTACCTACCAATGAAATTATTTTTCAACACATCTCAGGCAGGATTTGAGGTAAACCTCCCCAGCTAGAATTAGAGCTTCAACAGTTAGGGACACTTTCCTATTTCATATCTCTTAGATACTATTACTGGACACTGGAACAGTGCCCTGACCATATTTGTTGTGGATAGCAATGTAGGCTCAGCTAAGCTCCAAAAAGAAATTCTTTAAATTGACAGTAGATGAGGAGGACAAGTCAGAAAGAAGATAGGATCCTGCTTGAGTTAACGGTGTTTAAATTTGTACTTAGTCTAGCTTCTGATACTTTATCAGACATAATTCCTCTTTGTGCCATGCCTACCTGGCTTCCCATGATTGCTCTGTTTCTCCACAATATTTTCTTTCTCTCTTTTTGTAATTTCACAATGATTTATTTTTCAACTGTTTTCCTTTTTGAGATTATTTCTATGTCCACTTACACATTGTTACCTAAATATAACAGGCCTAGTATATTTAAGCGGTAAGTTTCAAAGTCAAAATTTAGAATTTACTTTGTGTTTTCTTTATATTGCTCAGTTTACAAGCATCTCGTATTGAAAATTTACAGAAGATGATCTCCTGCCCATGTGTGACTCATCTGCACCAGGAAAGTGATTAATGGTCACACTGTAGTTTCCATAAGAATATCATTCGCATGATTATCACAGGTAGTCAGAAAGCACCATGATGGGTGTACATCCAGGAATGGATGCCATTCACATTTGACATATAAGGGCAGAAATAATAAAGCATTGAGATATAAACAAAATTTTTACCTTGCATCAAGAAATGAGTTGTCTAAGGAACAAAATCGGTATCTTGGGAAAAGAAACATTCTATCACGTGATCAGGAGAGGCCATAATTTTCCTTCATAATACCAGCTCCCACTTTTGGATTCACATCATCACCTGAAATAGGTGAAATACCACCAGAAAACATTTTTCTTTCGTTGACCTCCCAATTTCAGAGCTAAACTCTCAAAGCTTTGGTAAAATAGACTTTGGTTAAGAAACTTGACTTGGAGAACAGTTTCAAACACAATAGCATTGACTTCAATGTACAATATTAAACAATTTAGTAGGTCAGACTTATTTTTAAGCTAGAATTTTTCCTTTCTACCTTTCCTTTCTTTATCACTTCCTTATCTGTTTCTAAATAGGATTTTAGGTTTGGTCTTGTAAACCTAGGGCCTTCTAAGAAAGCTATAATTTGTACATGTAACCAAAAACTTTGAGGTCATGAATAAGCTGGAACATATGCGAGTTGTTTAGAAAGCTTTCAGATTTTCCTCCTCATATATTAATCGTCCTTTAAATTCCGCTAACATATGTATAAATGGTCTGGTCAATGCAGTCAGTTCTATTGACAAATTTCATAGCCAGTCAATTTAATCCAAATAGTGGGTTTGTGTGAATAGACAGGATGTAATCAAATGCAAATTTGGATGTCACCCACCTAATTTGATCTAGGAAAAGAGTAAACAATTACCATTAGTGTTGAGTTTGGGATCTGATTTACATAGGCAGGCCTTCAGTACTGGTTAGAGTAAGATAATCGCTGAATCCTGAACATTGTTTGGTGTGTTGATCTGTTGTATAGACACAAGGGATTTCCCTTGGCTTATTCATTCTTCTTCTCTACACTTCTAGAACATTATACTCTAAACTGCATCTAACCTTTTGCACATTTGTTCTGAGTTCTTTACATTGTTACTACAATGTAGCACATTTGATGTCAAATCTGTACATTCTAATTACCCAGAACCAAAAACAGACAGACCTTGTGTGCTTGTGAACCAAATACAACCAAATGTTTCCATTTGTGAGCCCAGATTACTGGGGAATTTCAAATATTTCTGTATTTCTCAATGACGAAAGGAGCATGCTTTCAGACTTAAGACAAAAAATAGTCTTTTTTAAATTTATAAAGTTTGTAATGAATAAAAAACCTCTTTGTAGGTGCTTGCTTAGAATCTGGTTTTAAGAATTTCTTAAAATGTTTTCAGTAAAATGTTGTAACTTGGTTTTTTTCCCTGGAATGAAAGAGGTGAAATGGACTAGCAATAAAAATTAAACTGACTAGTCCAATTTCATTGCCCAAACTAAATAAAATTTGGGGATGTAGAGAAAAGCAGAAACAAGTGCTAAAAAATATATATTTGTAGTTTAAAGGTCCATTTTAATCTTCTAAATCCTTATTGAAAACAAGGCAATAAAATTTACATGACATAAATATATATGTGGTCAGGTATTTAGGAATAAAAACAAGCCTGGCACTGATTTATGGAATTCTTTGTGCTTTGACGTGACTAAGGGTGAAAGGTTTCCTTTGCTAAAAATAATGACACCCATACCTAAGAAAGCATCTGGACGCCATTCTTGGAAGTATAAGACTTTGCTAAATATCAGGCCTGTGACCCTGGTAACCAATCAGTCAGTCCATAATAGCATTCTTTTTTTTTTTTCACAGATTTTTTTTTTTTTTTTTTGGTGGAGGTACCCTTCTTAGCTGTAATTTTGTTTGTGAATACTGAGTGTTGGAATATGAAGGAACCATTTCTATGTGATATTCTCTACTATAGAATTAGACATTTTTTTACATAATTTTATAATTTTACAATTTCTATACAAAGATGGACCTTTCCTGCTATTAAATCAGTAACTTAATGTTACTTAATGTTTGTGTGCATGTGTGTGTATGTGTGTCAGTGTTTGTGTGTGAATATGTGCAGTCACTGGCAGAAGAGCTAACTTTTCTGGAACTAAGTTTCTGATCTGAAAATATTCTAATATGATATTCAAAGCTCTTCTCCTCTAGGTGAATATATGGTGGAAATGGTTGTTGGTGATGTAGAGAAAAGGAATATTAGCTGTATGTTATATTTTTCACATATCTATTTTATAATATTTATAATGTATATAAAGGTTAAGGAGAGTAATACGTAATTGCACACTCAAGGCATAAAATGAATTAGAATATAAAGAATATCAGGCAGCAGACTTCAAATGTTACAAAGTATCTCCTGCCTTTTTTTTCAAGTGAGATTTTGTTCAGGAGAGTATAGAATCTTGAATTTTGTTCTGAAAGTATATGAATGAATTGTTGTCTTAACCATGTTTTCAGACAGTATTGTCTAATTCAGGAAGTAAATGGTGAATGTGTATAACATAGCAAGAAAGAAGCTGTTCTATAAAGTCCATACAGAGTTCATAATGGAAGGGCTGGATAGTTTTTCTGATTTATAGAGATCACAGAGGAAATAAACAATTTTGCTTTTTTTTTTTAAGATTTTATTTGTTTATTTGACAGAGACACAGGGAGAGAGGTAACACAAGCAGGGGGAGCAGGAGAGGGAGAAGCAGGCTCCCCGCAGAGCAGGGAGCCCAATGCGGGCCTCCATCCCAGGACCCTGGGATTATGACCTCAGCCGAAGGCAGCTGCTTAACAACTAAACCACCCTGGCACCCCAATTTTGCTTTTTTTGATGTGAATTTGAAATAGAAAAATTAGGTCTTTGGCATTTTTATCTTTTTTTTTTTTTTTAAGATTTTATTTATTTATTTGAAAGAGAGGGAGAGAGCATGAATGGGGGAGGGTCAGAGGGAGAAACAGACCTCCTGCAGAGCAGCAAGCCCAATGAGGGACTGGATCCTGAGAGTCCAGGATCATGACCCGAGTGGAAGGCAGTCACTTAACCAACTGAGACACCCAGGTGCTCCTTATCTTTGGCATTTTTAGCAGACTTTTACAGAGAAAAGGATAAGTTACTGGTGATGGGCTTCTAAACTCTTTCTTTTTCTAATTTTTGATGTTACAAATTCAAATCATATTTTTAGTATCTATATAATAAGAAACATGAATATAATAAGCTGTTTAAATGTAATATCTTATGGTTATCTAAGTGATAAATTTCATCACCAAAGCGTGATATTAGAGTTTATAAATAAGATTTTATTTACATATTTCCCTCATACATTATATGGCTTTGAGCAAAGGCTGGTTCTCTGGGACATAAAGATGTCATCCTTTTTTTTGGCAAGAGTGCTTCTTCCAAAAGGACACATTGCCAACCGAGGAAGGTGAAACAAGGCATTTGTATGGCAAGATAAAACAAATCACAATGCTCCTAAGTGACTCTCTTACTCATTCGTATATTTATTATTTATGCATTACCAGCTACATACCCAAGCTTGTTTTTAGAAATCCAGTGTCTGGCATGTTTAGGCCTTCAATGCATTCATTTAACAAATATTTGTTGAGCCTTTACTGCAGTCTAGGCTCTGGTCCAGACGCTAAGGCTATAGCAGTGAATTATGCCCCCAGAAGATAAGTTCACTCTGAACCTAAGAATGTACCCTTATTTGGGATAGTCTTTAGAGCTTAAGGATCTCAAGACAAGATTAGGGTGTGCCCTAAACTCAACTGTTTATAAGACAGAAAAGTGGAGGACAGAGACACAAAGAAGAAGGCCATGTGACTACAAAAGCAAAGATTCGAGTTATGAAGCCCAAATCCAAGGAATGCCAAGGATTGCTAGCACCCACCAAAAGCTGTAAGAAAGGCATGGGACCCGTTATCCCTTAGAGCCTTTAATAGGAACTACCCTTGCTGATATGTTGGTTCTGAACTTCTGGCCTCCAAAATTGTGAGAGAATAAATCCTACTGTTTGAGCCACCCATGTCATGGTGATTTGTTTCTATTATCTAATATTGAAGCAATAATTATCTAAAATTCCAAAGTCAAAAGATTTTTGACCATGTGTGTTGCTGTGTAGGTATATCTGCCACTTCCAGTGGCAGCTTGCAGACTCCTGCAAAACTCTTCATAGACCATCATTCTAACATGAAAAATTATCCACCATCATCTTCAAAAATTTTGTCTAGGAATTTGGCAAGTTTACAATTTATGTTCTTGTCTAATTCATTGACAAATCAAAGCCCAGTACAAAAGTTATAGTATGCTATTTTGACCTTCCTCTATGTTGACATTTACTCATTAATTATCAAATTTTGTGTGCAATCATTTAAACATTATAAGTCTTTATATATTATTTTAAAATCCATGTTTTTCATGTTTTTACAGGAATATATATATCATAAGACTTTGTCATGTGCTAATTTAAATCTAGACATGTTACATTTATAATTTTTTGGCTTGCCAATTTAATAAAGTTTTTATTTTTTTAATGTCTTAATAAAGTTTTTAAAAAATAAAATTCTTTTAAGATAGCTTGAATTATATTCTTTTAAAATTATATTCTTCACAACAACTTTCTTTTCTATTGATTACTACTTCTACCTAAAAATTTATAAAGTATATATTTAATCAACTGTAGTAGAATTGTTCTCAAGAATGTGTTTTTTCTTTACCTAACATTTTGTCAGATTTAAAAAAAAATAACATTTGCTCTTACCTAGTTTTCTGGCATCTTTCAGTTTCCACCAATATTAAGCAGTTTGTGTTTAGGAAGCTCATCTGCAAATCATTTCAATACCTTAGACAATAACTATAACATTTCTTCTAGAAAGTGAAAAAATTCATCGTAAATAAAAACAAACATTTGAGTTAATCTTTAATCCAGAAAAAAGTAAAGAGGGCCAACCCTTTTGAACAAATAAAATTTTGGCAGAAAAAGTACTGTTGTACCAAATTGCAGGAATATACTGGAAGCGGACACAACCTCGATTCCATAAGAGAGATAAGTACTTTAAATGAAAGTTATTAAAGGAGATTCTGGCAACTCCTGGATATTATTTCAAATGTGTATTCTTGGCAGGTAGAAGAGTGGAGGTGCAGTCTGTTGGAAAAAAACACTGACCCATGCACAGCCATAGGATTTCAAAGATGGAATAGTGGCTGGGAGAGCTCTTTTCCTCAGACCACAGGGAAGTGCAAGGGAAGGAACTGAAGAGGTTAGGGTATATGTGGGAAAGAAGATAAGGTTTCTAGAATATACTTTATTTTTTAAGATTTATTTATTTTAGAGTGGGGGGGGCAAGTAGTGAGAATCTTGAGCAGACTCTCTGCTAAGCACAGAGCTCTAAACAGGCTTCGATCTCATGACTCTGAGATCATGACCTGAGCCCAAATCAAGAGTCAGACACCCAATTTAGTGAGCCACTCAGGTGTCTCCGGAATATACTTTCGCCTTTGTGGACCTATAACTATGTGGCACATGTGTGTACCAACTGTGTTGGTGTGTAGGTGACTGTGTATGTGTATGTGTGTATTATAGAAATTAGGGCGAGACAAAAATTTATGTCTCATCATATCCCATCAAACAGATGCCCATGAACTTCAATTTCGTTTGCTTATTTTTCCCTGTAAACCATTTGGTTTATCAGTTTACTCCAAAGTAGAGATACCATTTGGAAATAAAAGGAATTCCTTGCAGTAGGCAGAGTATAACATGAGAAAACAAAGTGCAGATATTTCACAAAAGAGATTGGCTAGAGCTGTGACTGGGTAGCTTAGTGGATAAAATGGCTTCTTCTTGATTTCAGCTCAGGTCATGATCTCAGGGTTGTGAGATGGAGCCCCATGTCTGGCTCTACATTGGGCACGGAGCCTGCTAAAGATTCTCTCTCTCCCTCTGTCCCTCCCCACCGCTCTCTCTGACTCTCGAAAATAAATAAATAAATAGTTAAAAAAAGAGAGACGGAGAGAGATTGGCTAGAGTCACACAACACATCACAAACATGATTAGAATACACAAAGAAATAGTCACAGGCTTCCTACTAAAATGAAAGTTATCATAAACATTGAGAACAAGCATACATTTCTGCTTTCTTCATTTCACCATAAATGACTAAAAAACTAGATTTAAAAATATGTGTATTAACAACTTTCAGAAAACACATGGTGGAATAGGATTGAAATTCCCAAAAGAAGGGAAGTAAAAAAGGTAAGTTTTGTGATTAGCCTGACTTCCTGCCTGGGGCCAGGTTTCAGGCCACAGCACAGGAAACTGAAATAAAGCCTAGAGTTGGGACAGCAAGTTGAGAAGACCATGTTCTAAGCTTAGGAAAGTCAATGAGGTAAGATTTTACATAGAAGGGTAGTGGAGTGGTGGAAATAAACAAAAAAGATCTTGGGGATTGGCAGAAAGATCACCTTAAGACCTTGGCTGATCTGCCCATTTTGGGTGGGGGGGGGGACTTCCCTGAGTCTAAGAAAAGAACCACTGAAATATAATGACAAAGCAATAGGTTGAACAATTCCCAAAGTCCAAACATAGGTAGAGAGGGAAAGTGTATTCCAACAAACCAGAGTGAAAAGACCTCAAAATACATAAGGCAAGGGGTAGAATTCTTTGAGAGATAACACTAAACGGTAGATCTAAATCAAGTCCATAGAAAAAGCTTCTCTGGACTTACTATAACAAAACTAAAAAGTAAGCCTCAAAAGAATCCTATTTATCCAAGAATACCTGTGCTCCTGACAAAATCTAACACTCCTTAAAAGATCACAACAAAATCCAGCCTTCAACAATGTAAAATCCATCATTTCTAGCACAGAAATAAAAAATACCAGGTACACAAAGAAACGGGAAAATATGACTAGGAGATCAAGTGAGAAATCACATTTCTCCTCTGGACTAAAAACCTAAACTTAGCTCTTGGTGTCAGAGTATAAAGCGAACATGAACCCCAACGTACCTTGGATTAGAAAGCATGACATAATCATTGACCTAAATGCAGATGTTCTCTAACTAAAGTGTGGAGTGTTATCTTTAGTAATATAAGTTGTAGTTGAGCTGTCTCTGAAGACTATCCCAGTTTGTTGGCAGAAGATATGATAAGGAGCAGAACTTATACCTTTTCTCTAAAGAATTAGACTTTATTGCATTTGTATTATCCATCACAGGGGAGCCGGCCCCAAAAAGAATGTAAGGACTCGGAAGTCTGCCTTCAAATCAGGCTAGGATTCAGTCATCTTTCTGAAACTGATGGCAGTAAGCCACAGACACAGAGAAAGGCTGCCATGCCCCCAGGGCCTCCTAGTAAAATGAAAACACCCTCTATGGACCAAGGGCTAAAGTTTACAATCAGTCCTATAATGACAAAAGTAATAGCTAATTGTTTTTAGTGTTTTCTACGCATCAGATGCACTAATGCATTATTATATTTAATACTCTATCTTTCTAAGGTAAGCATTATTTTTATTCCCATTTGTATTCATTTTCTATAACTGCACTAACAAATTACCACAAACCGAGCCACCTGAAACAGCAAAAGTTTCCACTGTTAGAGTTATAGAGGTCAAATTCTATAGGGCAGAATCTGTTTCCTTGTTTATGTATGCTGTTGGCAGAAATTAATTCCTTGCATTTGTAGGGCTGATTTCCTCATCTCTCAGCAAGGGTAGTTCCCAGCTTCCATAGAGCACACCTTCCTTGGCTTTGGAATCCATCTTCTTCCGTGTGCAAAGCCAGTAGTGGTGTTGATTTCCGCTCATGCTTCAACTCTATTCTGCCTTTTCTTCTTCTGCCTTTTCTTCTTCACTGACTTCTGTCTTCCTCTGCTACTTTGAAGAGCCCATGATAATTTCTCTATTTGAATGTCCATAACCTCAATTCTATCTGCAAAGTTACTTTTGTTCCTTATGTATGATAAGAGAGTGGGGCATGTACCTCTACTGGGGAGAGGCAGCATTATTCCACCTACTACAGTCCACTGTCTGGGTCCCAAAAATTCATGTCTGCTCCACATGCAAAATACCTAGTGTAGACTCTTTAATAATTATCTTTATATCCCAAGAGCATAGACCATTCTTAACATTCAAGAAATTAGTCAATAAATGAATGACATTTTTGAATTCTTGCTTTCATTGCCTCCCATGAAGGAATCTTCTTTTACCTTCTCAGTAGTAATGAAAAGATGAACACATTGCCATTTCTATGTGAATGAGTCAGATTGCTTCTTTTCACTTTCAGTACCTAGGCACAGAGGAACAATAGAAGATCAGAAAGAAGGAATACTAAAATAGAAGAATCAAGGAAAACTATCTTTGTTGAATTTTCCTAGGGCCACCTAGAAATAAAACCCAAGTGTTTTTAAATCAATATAGTTTCAATCTTAGAAACTATACTGTTTTAGTATGAACCTTACTCCATCTCCAGGAATATAGAAAGGGAACACAAAATTTGTCTTTTCTCCCCTAAGGACTTTTTCATATTTTCAGTTGCCTAATCTGAAAGGGAAGCTTGCTGATTTTACTACAAGAAGTCTGCTGAATCTGCCCTTTTTCTGTTTTCATTGTCATTCTGCTAGTTAAAGTAACCTCACCTGGATTAGCAAAACAACCTCATAATTTGCAGGTTTATCTCAAACTGCTTTGCTTCCATTTTGATCCTCATACTATGACCCCAAACTTTTTTTTCTAAATTATTGATCCAATTATATCATTCTTGTGGTGAAAATATTTCAATACATTTTTAATTCACTTACCGTGTAATTTAAGGTCCTTCCAATCTCGTTTTAACTCAGCTCAGAGTTTAGGCTTTAGGCCCCAGTAGACCTGGTCCGAAATCCCTGCCCCAGTACTTATTGGCTAGGTGGTATCAGTCAAGGCACTTAACATCTCTAAGTATAACTTCCTGATTTATATAAATGATAGAGCACAGGGTAGTACCAAGACTTCAAGACACATGTCAGATTCCTGGCACCTAGATAATGCTTAATAAATGTAGCTATGATGTAACCTTTATGCTCTCATTCTTCTACACCACTCACTATACACTCCAGACTCTAGTTGAACTGAACTGGCACTTGAGATACTCGGAAAGATCCACTTATAGGTCCACTTATATATATGTCCTCTTATATATCCCAAGCTTTTGTTCATGCAACTTCTTTTACTCTAAAGCCTCTCTATCTTTTTTTTCCTCCACTCATATTTTAAACCTGGCAAAGTTCTGTTCATCCTAAGACACAGAAGTTTGCCATCTATTTGAAGACAGCCTGATCTCTCTTGGTCCATGGGACCAATCACCTCCACCTCTATATTTCCTGTCCTTCTTCAATCCATTGGCATTTGTGCCTGTGTCAAACTTGATGTGTGAGCAAATTTCTTCCCACTAGTTGGTGAGTTTCTTGAGGCCAAGCCTGGTGTCTTCCTCATCATTGTTGCATCATTCCTAAGGACAAACTGGACTTGTGGTTGGTTCTCAGCAAATATTTGTGGAATTGATGGATATAATAGTATCTAAAAGACAGAATGTTGATGCCACTGAGTGGCACTTCTCTTGTGGTCAAAAATCTAATCTAGTCATAATTTATAGTGCTTATTATTTCTACTATTATAAATATCTTGAATTCTCTTTCTTAAAGTGCAATTAGCTAAATATTCACCAATTATGACTTTCCTGGAGCTTTCTGAACAGGTGAATTCAATATTTTATTCAAATTTGCTTCCTCAAATCAATGCCCACATTAAAAATGTATATATGTAAGTGACTAAATAGTAGCATTCTTATGAACAATTTTATGACAAAAGTAAGTTGGATTGCGGAAGGATTTTGGTTAGAAAACACATTTTATAAGTAAGCTTCTAAGGGGTTATTTTAAACAACACTGAAGGGAAAAAATTATTTCAAACAGATGAAAAATACCTCTCCACTGTCCCTCTAATGGATGTACTTTAAAGAAAGCCAAAGGGAATTTTAAACTCTACATACATTTTATGAACATTCAAATGAATATCTATGACTAATCTCAAGTGTATTTGAATAAAAAATAGAACAATTTTGATGTTCCAAGTTGAATTATTAAGTAAAAATATTCAGTTATCAGATAGTTAATTAAGTGGAACTGACTGTATTCATTAAAATATTTGTTCCAAACAAATGTATTTAACATTCAGATATTATGCAGAATAGGTGACAATTACATATCTCCATGGAGATCAATAATGGGATTCAGATCATTGTGTAAAGAGTCTGCAAGTTTAATGCAGAGAGAATGTCATTATTATTTCTCTCTTAATGATGGTCATTATGCGCAAACACTGATTGAATTCCATTTGTTACCTGCATTTGAGCTGAGAGGAATAATTACAATTTAAGTGTCTCCATTAAAATTCATAAAAGAATATGAATGCAAAAATTATACTTGAAACTGACAAAATATACTTTGAGGATATAAATTGTGTTTTCTGATAGGCCTCTTAAAAGTATTAAAAATAGCTTCATTTTAATAAGATGACATATAAAGATCATGTGTTATCCTCACCTTTATGTTAATTTTAATGCTGCAATACATGACTAATAATAAAAAGTAAAGAAATTAACTTTTAAAAAGTAAAATCAATTAAACAGTATGCCAGTTATCACCCATAATTTGAAGATTGGGTCATAGTCATCGCTTTTTTAAAAAGTGTTTTTAATTGCCATACGATATTAAAATTATGTTCTATCATTCCATATATTGGGGATATCTTTCTACCACCCACTACTGTTGGTAGCTAATAGGTCCAAGATTTGGACTGATGCAAATGAAGTGTGCTGTGTTCTCTTGTTTGGGGGCATTTATTTATTTTGACTCATCGTGCACCATTCAACACCTATAATTTCAGGTGTTAACAGTTACCACCTTATGGGCCACACCAACCCAGTGTTTTCAGTTGATTATCTTGCATTTTCCCTAGAGTGAAGGGCAACATACTAAGATGTCATATGGAATACCACTGAGACTTAAAAGTCTTCCTTTCAGTGGCCTAAGTGAGTACCCCAAGTCTGATGAAAGAAGTTTGAGTATTTAATGCTACAGAGGTCACAAGAGAAATGATGGCAATGGAGTCGTAAGGCATTTTTTGCTGCTCAAGTTTCAAGAAGCATCTGGAAGGAGAAAAAGAATGCTTTCTTTCCGTACCAGAGACTCTTCTCTATCAGGACTTCAAATTGCAGGGTCTTAAATTTAAGGGTGTTTGTATTACATAATCATATGATTTTTGATACCATTAAGCAAGAACAAAGAAGTCCTAGAATTTATGTGTGAGGAAGGCCTCTATACCTCACTGCATCCACTTTCATTGTTTTACAGATGAGAAAACCAAGATCTACAGATGCTTACAATAAAACGTTTTCAGATGTTGGTGGTAGATGGAGAAACAGAACTCAGGGCCCTTGTCACTGACTACAACATTCTTCATAAGTAGTATTGTTGGGCATTACTATCCATCAGTATATTCATGTGGATTCATATATATTCATTGTTGTTTTATTTTATTCCATAATCCACATGTGGAATTTTTTTTAAAAAACATCTGTTCCCTTAAAGTACCACTTTTTGAAAAACTAAAAGAAAAATCTTATTTGTGAGTATATTTATGATGGTTAAAATGGTTATAGATGTAATAAAAAGTGTCTGTGCTATAATTAAAAAAAAAAAAAACCTAAATTATATTTCCCTAAAGGCACGACTAGTTTTAGACTGCCTAATTAGGCAGATCCATGATTTCCTTGTCTCTGTATGCCCAATCTTGCCAATTGATCACTTTGAGCTAAAACACAGAGATTAGAATTGCACTGGGCAGTGTCTACTGGCTGGCTACAGCACTTGGCAGTTTTCCATGAGATCTGATTCTCTTGAATCAGGAGAAAAGACAGGGGAATAGTGGAAACTTAAAGAGGAGGACTGACAAGATTCCCATCAACTATGTCTCCTTGCTGAGATACCTACAACCATTAAGAAAAAGGGGGACGGGGAGGGAAGGGACAAAAGGAAGAAAAAAAAGAGAGAGAGAGAGAGAGAGAAACAAAGAGAAATGAAAACGGTGGCCTTGGAGATCAATGACTTCTTGCTGAAATAGCAGATAGGATCCAAACGTTTGCATTGCAGCCATCTTTATTTGCTCATTCTCCTTTAGAAACTAGAATCCTCAGCACAAAATAACCCTCTTCTGCAGACTTAAACAAAAGATCAAGATAGCGCATCACGCAACACAAGGACTAGTGGGAAGCATTAGAATTTAGTCTGACATAAATTAACAATTATCATGGCACTGTCATTCTAAAGGGGGGGGGGGAAAGGAAAAAAAAAAAAAAAAGACCTTCATCCCTTTTAAAGAAATGAGTATACTTACCTTAAAGAAGTAGAACAATGTTTAATAGGCTAATATGCGAATGTAACCTAGGCTTTTGATTCTACCAGGTACCTACTAACAGCAGTTGGGATCAACTGGGATTAAATCATAAGTATAAAAAAAGCATGAAGAAAACAGCTACCAATTGAATTTCTTAACTAGTTCTTGATTGACTTCACACTCTGCTATTTGAGCTGCCTTTCCTCCGGTATGCAAATCTCACCAGATGCTTAAGCGCAGTGCTTTCTAAATCTGTGGTAAAACTTGCAGCCATCATTTTTCCGGCATGTTCAAGCTAATCAGATGCTAACCTGTGTCACGCCTTATTTCTTAGTTTTCCAACATGGCAAGAGAAGTTCATGGCAACCATAATTCGTCCTTATAATTCTTTTGGAACTATTCAACGCATGCAACAGGGAGTGGACAGATTCTGGAATGAAAAATCAGGCTTAATTGGTTAAAAAGACTGAAATGGCTAAATTAAAATCAAGTCAGATACTGCAGCCAGGCAGTGGAAAAGGGGAAAGTGTTCTTGTCTGATGTTATCTTACTAGGTATTGCACTGTGGAGTGCGAGCTCCAAACATGAGAAATATGCCTTATGTTGATTATCACCCAGTGAAGTAAGAAACCATAAATAATCTAAAGTAAAGGGCATGAACTTCCTCACAAAGTCAAAGCTCCTCTTCATGCAAGGTGAACTGTTAAAGGGGAAAATACATTTTCAGCTGCTGTTCACTTTATGTAAGCATTGATGGGCCTGTGTCAAAATGCAAGTTTCCTGCCCTCAGCAGTTCTTGAGGAATAGATAAAATGACATCTAGATGGGCAGCCTGATTTCCAAGCCATTTTTCCCCCCTGC
>NW_022631063.1:1982740-2022740 GCF_010015895.1 Lontra canadensis | reverse complement strand
TCCAATGGCACAGAAAAATAACACATGCCTTTTAGTATAAAGCTTGGAAATCAGTTCAGAAGATGGGACAAGATGATGTATAGATAATAGCATATAATTCCAAAACAACAAAACTATAACAGACTGATGACAAGCTGCTGGATAACAGTTTCTGAATCCCCAGGAAAGACCAAATAGGTGAGTGGCCAGTGTGATGCAGACTCACCACTTAAAGAAGAATTCTCAATAGTGGTATAGTTTTAACCCCAGAGGAAATAACGGAAGGCTCGAAAATCTCCTGGGACCAGCTGGCCCTACAGGATTTCCATAGACGTTTCGTTAATGTGCATTCCCCGCATGACTCTGTCTCCCGATGAACTGATAATGCTCCAGACTCTTATTACCTGAAACACTCTAATAATAATAATGGTATACATACTAATTATAGTAACATATGAATGTAATTCAAATATTCATATGATCCATTATTCTTCCAAAACAGCAATCCCCAGCAGGGTTGTAGAAAAACTGTTTTTATATTTCTGCACAGTTAAAGCTTTCTGAATACATTTTACAGAAATTTGCAAGATGGGCAAATTTGGGGAGATAATTTATGACTAATTTAGATAGTGAGGGAATTCCAGAGAAATTGAGATGTTGGGATGCTAGAACTTGGGACTTTGGAGAGATAGTATAAAGGTACTCTAACTCTAGAGACAATGGTCTTATCTTTCCCCTGAAGAGAGTTATATACATTCCAAAGGGTTAGAGTGAAATCATCCATCCCAAGCAGCAAAGCACCCAGATTTGTTTGTTTCTGGGTTTTTCACCTACATTTTAGACCAGTATATGGAGAATAATATGTTGATCTCATTGCTTCACCCCAGGATTAAGAAATTAAGAAACTGTGAAACCACATGCTTATTTATTGTGTGTAAATAACAATTTTCTATTGCCCTGAAAACCTTGTATGTACATTCAGGGTAATAAAGAAAATAAGAAAAAGGGACAAAAAGTTTCCAATTTTGTTGAAAATTATAGACCTATAGATTCAAAATGCTCAACAAAACCCAAGAACAAGAAACATGAATAAAGCTACACTGAAACATATCTCAATTAAATGGCTTGAAACACATATTAAAGAGAAAAGTCTAATTAAAAGCTGCCACAGAGAAAAGCCACCTAAGATACAGAGGAACAAAGATTAGAAAGACAGCAGATTTCTCAGTGAAAAACATGCAATCCAGAAGACAGTGGATAATTATCTTTGAAGTACTGAAAATAAAAAAAAAAAAAAAGACATGCCCAAGTAGAACTCTATACTCAGTGAAAATATCTTTCAAAAATAGAGATTTAGACATTCAAAAGCTGAAAGAAATTCATCAACAACAAACCTGAGTTACAAAGAAAATTGAAGTTCTTTAGGCATTAGGAAAATGATATCAGCTGGAAATCTAGATCTACATAAAGGAATGAAGAGCACCAAAATGGTTAATACGTGTGTAAGTATGAAAGAGGTTGTTTTATAATTTTAAAATCTTTTAAAAGATAACTTTCTGTTAAAAGCAAACCAATTACGATGTATTTTTGCTTTTATAACATATTTAGGAATAAAATCTATGACAATGACTAAAAGACAGAAAGTAAAGCATAATATTACCTAAAGGTAAATTGTGAGAAGTTAAAGAAAGCATTATGGGGGCGCCTGGGTGGCTCAGTGGGTTGGGGTCTCTGCCTTCGGCTCAGGTCATGGTCCCGGGGTCCTGGGATCGAGCCCCGCATCGGGCTCTCTGCTCAGCGGGGAGCCTGCTTTCTCCTCTCTCTCTCTGCCTGCCTCTCTGCCTACTTGTGATCTCTGTCTGTCAAATAAACAAGTGGAATCTTTAAAAAAAAAAAAAAAAAGCATTATGTATTCTAAAACGACCATTTTAAAAAAGAACAAAAATGTTGTAGCTAATAAATCAACAAGGGAGCTATATTGGAACAATATTTTTTAAAAAACCTGAATCCAAAAGAAGGGAGAAAATAAGGAAAAAGTTCATTAAAGATTAGAAAGTTATCAGGACCACATGAACTAAGTTTCTAGGACAATTTAGAAGCCATTTTCCCATGTCTTATAATATTGTAATCTTTGATCAAACTATAAATCTTCAGTCTATGGTGAAGTCAATGGTCAATAATCTACATTATCAGAACTATATCTCAAATGTGAAGGACCTTGAATTAATGTGTAATGAAGCACCTCTTCCCAAACTGAAATACATTCTATGGGAAACTGTTCAAATATCTGTCTGTGTGTAACAAGCTGACTAAGAGTTAGAATCACCAGGGTACAATCTACTAAAAGAAAGTAGACATTTTCTTGGCGAGCAAAAGAATGAGTCCAAGAAAACATTTTTGAGCTACCGATTTGTGTTAGTCACTGCATTTCTCTCGGAGGGTACCGTGGAACTCACTTCAACCTGAGCCTGCCCATGGATTCATTATCATCTGTACATGATATTTGATTGCAAAGTCAGCATTCGAGTTAAGGTGAGTTTTCCATAGGCCTGGGATGATAGATAGAGGTTAGGTTTTGAAATAATTCAGAAAAAGGGGTCAGAATACAAATCATCAGATATAGTCACAATGTCCAGGGGGAAGGAAACTAAGGAGACAGTATTGGTTAGTCTGTGGATTTCTTTCCCCCAGGTCCTCAACAACCTCATTAACCCTCTCTGAATTTGCCTTTTCATGAGAAATCAGTGAAACAATATGACTGGTTAGGTACGGCTTGCTTATTTTACAGTGCTAACCAAAGGGCCCACCTGTGTGGAATCCTAACTGCTGGATTTCTGCCAAGTACATCATACCCCCTAAGTAGCAGCTACAGCAAATTGCCCTGTCCTCCAGGCACTCTTCTCAGTACCTGGCAGATTGTTGGTAAGAGAGAACTGGAAGGAGACAATTTAGTTATTATGGGGGTTGAATCCATGATCCCTGCCATGATTAGCACTATTCTATAGCCACTGAACAAACCCATGAAGCAATGGAGTGATAAGAAAAGGACTGGAGTTAGAACAAACTTTGAACAAACTGTTTAATTGTCCTCTGAGTGATGTTTTGTGTTTGTAATAGATGATCCTTGTTTGGGAGGGTTGAAATTTCAAGTCCAAGTAGGTAGCATTTGAGATAGCAGGGAGAAATATTGGAGAATAGAAACAGGTCAATGATTTCATTTGCTAAAAGGTGAATAATTTTCTAAAAAGAGGATCACAGTCATAATTGTCTACACAGCAGTCACTCTCTTCTTCCTTCCTCCTAACAGAATCCTCATTTTGTTTGGGCACCGATGATCTCTTCCGGCCACATTCAGAGAACGCTGGACCCAACCCCAGCCAGAGGGCAAGACTGGTGTAGTTTAAGCCAATCATTATGGTCCATTCTCCTTGCCAGGTATCTGTTTAGAAAGGAGTATATGACACAACTTTGGCCAGAAACTTCAGAGGAAATCTATTTGCAAGGTGGGGGAGGAATACTCTTCATTCTTAAGACACACGAAGCAATGTTCCTTTTATTCCACTATCATTGAGCATGAAGTCCATACATGCAGAGTGTGAGCCAAAAGACTCTTAAAGAAATGGATCCAGAATTGTCCTTTATCCTTCCTGAAGGCTGCCCTTCCTATGGACTTCTTTTTATATAAGTCCTTACTTCTTGTGCTGCTTGGATAGGAGTTTTCTAATATCTGTAGCAGATATCAGGCTGATACCATTTTTCACCCCACTTACTTCACAAAGAAATAAATAAACTTTGGAGGTAAAGTGAATTAACCAAGGCCAAAAAACTAATTAACAGCAAAGCCAAGGCTAGACCAGCAATCATTGGTCACTCACTGAGCAACTGCTGGCTGAAACCCAAAGTTAGTATTGGAATATCAAATTCAGATGCACCCATATACCCATGATTAATCCATGAATAATAATTTTTACCCAAAGAAAGTAGAATCACCACTACCTTCTGAATTATCTGTTGTTGTTCTTTTTTTTTTTTTAAGATTTATTTATTTATTTATTTATTTATTTATTTATTTGATAGAGATCACAAGTAGGCAGAGAGGCAGGCAGAGAGAGAGAGAGAGGAGGAAGCAGGCTCCCTGCTGAGCAGAGAGCCCGATGCAGGGCTTGATCCTAGGACCCTGAAATCATGACCTGAGCCGAAGGCAGAGGTTTTAACCCACTGAGCCATCCAGGCGCCCCTGTCGTTGTTCTTTTTGAGTATAGTTAATGCATGGTGTTGTTTTATCTAATTTTTAAAGATTTCTTACAAATTCAAACAATGTTAATAATATGCACCTACAGGGTGATATTCAAAAAATTCAATAATTGAGAGGACAGGATTAATCCAATCTGAATGGACACAGGTTATACTGCTGGGACAAGGTTTCAGGGGTCCTCTTTGCCAGGCCTTCTTCATTCATTTGTTAAAATCGGGAGATGTGATGAGTTCTCACGGAAGGGAATGGGGGCTAGGGAACTTCACACAGAGAAGGTAGTTCTGTCTCTAAAATCAGTTTGTCTTCATCCTTACACACTGGCTCACTATCACTGCTGTGTTTCATCCAACACAGAGTCTGATAATCTTGCGTTTGTCTTACCCCTTCTTCCATTTAGACTATTAATTTTTTAAGAACAAGAATAATATCTAACATTTGTTAGATTTTGTGTGTGTGTTCCCAATATAATTTTGTACCTGGGGGGTCCAATAATTAGTGCATAATGCTTTCTCCAAATGCTAAAAAATGCAAGGAAAAAAATTTTCTAGACTCCTTCATTCATCCTACTAATTTTTATTAAGAGCTGCTAAGTCACAGCTGCAGAACTGGGGGTTAGAGATAGGAAGCTCTATTTAAAAAGTACTCAGATCAAGGGGCGCCTGGGTGGCTCAATGGGTTAAAACCTCTGCCTTCGGCTCAGGTCATGATCTCAGGGTCCTGGGATCGAGCCCCACATCGGGTTCTCTGCTCAGTGGGGAGCCTGTTTCTTCCTCTCTCTCCCACTCTCTGCCTGCCTCTCTGCTCACTTGTGATCTCTCTCTGTCAAATAAATAAATAAAATCTTAAAAAAAAAAAAAAAGTACTCAGATCTTGTCTACCTAAAATCCTGAAAATAAAGCTGGGGGGTGTATGAGAGTGTAGGCCTAGGAACCAAGGAAGGGCCTTTGAAAAGTACAAATTTTGAAGAAACTAGAGGGTCCATAAATAGTTGTACTTCCTCTCTTTTCAAGGCCACTGTACTTCCCAGCAGGAAACTCTCCATTACGTGCTCTTCGCCCGTTTCTCTCTTGATAGTATTTGACACTGGTGACCACTACCGCGTATGATTTCTCCCGACTTGTCTCACAACTTCACTGATCCTTTTATTGGCTCCTCTTCTCGTCCTTACTACCTAAAGACATGTTTTCTAAGATTGTATCCCTTCTTTCTTTAGATGATCCACCTACCACTCCAATGCCAATGAGCAGATTTTACAGCTGGCTCCTAATTCTATCTCCCATCCTGAACTCCACCCTTGCCCTCAGTTCCAAATCTTCTCTACTATCTTCCTCTCTGACTAGTTTATACATCGATTCGTCAACTCCAAGCTAATCCTCTGCTTGATTAAACTACTCATGATTATGGCAAGACCACCTTCAAGTTACCCTGTTTTGTAACGTCGAGTTATGTTGGATTCCCCTGTATTCCTTCACCAGCACAGTAAAGTGGTATATAGCTGAGGTTGGGAGTCAGGTACACCTGGGTTCAAACCTAGTCTTCACCACTTGCTAGCCAGGTGAACTCGGGTATGTTAATTAACCTGAGAGTCTCTATTCCACCAATTATAAAGCACAGGCAATATTTTCTATCTGTGGGAACTAAACGAGCTCATGTATATAAAATACCTGATGCACAGCAGGTGTTCCTTTCCTCTTAAAGCCATTTATAAAATCAGTTGCACTATCTAAATGATGCTGCTTCATCATTCAAATCTACACTAAACTGTTGTTTTAAATTCTTCTCAGTTGAGGTATTTCATTTCTCTGAGCCTTAATGAATTTTGTTTGTACTTATCTAGTAGCATTAGCCCTATTTTGGAATTTGGAGTACTCAGCTCACAAATTAGATTTCTGTATTTTCCAGATTTGTTCTGTCCAATGTAGTAGCTACTCAAATTTTAATTTGTGACTATTGAAACTTAAGGGTAAATTAAACATAATTAGAAACTAAATAATTCAGTCACTCCAGCCACATTTCAGGTGTTTCATAACTACATGTTGCTAGTGGCTACCATGGTTCTATACAGTTTTGTATGTTATAGGATATTTTTATCATCTAAATTTTAAACTCCTTTAATGGCAAAACTTTGTCTCTGCATTTTTTTCATTTTTGTGTTCTCTGTGGTCCCTTGTACTGGGTGGGCAATTGAAAATACATACTGTAAAGTATTTGTGAATTGATAGAATTTATAAAAATCAGTACCTGAATGGTATCCAATGAGTGGTTTTTTAATATCTCTATCATTAGGTACAATTGATTATGAATCAATAATTGCTCTTTGCTTTGTGTTTACCTTCTGTTGTAGAGGATCGTGGCATGGCCTTCTCAGTCTCTTGCCGAAACCACCCCCTCAAAGGCAGATCCAGCCTTAACAGTCTGGTTGTAGAATTTTTGAGAGGGCGGGTGGAAAGAAAGGACATACAAAGGTATTCAAGAGTAAGTGGAAGATTTTTAAAGGGCAGCAGTTTAAAGGATATTGAAGTGTATGAAGGTAATAAATTAAGAAAGAAAAATGGGAATTTAAAAAAAAAGTATTGCAAGGACTTATGTGCCACCTTCCTTGTGTGGAAAAAAAATAGGAAGAAGAAGCTTGAGATACTGGAATTATCCATTATTGCATGGACTTTGCTTTTTTAGCTACAATTCTATCCTAGGCTGAATGTATGTGGATCATAGTTTTATAAGCATTATAATTATGAAACATCACATTACAACTTTTTTCTTTGAATGCATGGCTGTTCTGTTACATGACTTCTATTTCACATAATATTAAATATTTATACTCATGTTGGTAATTTCATATTCATAAAATAAGTCTAACATTATGTGGGATAAAACTCATGGCTTCTTCATTTTCATTGCATGATTGACCATAGGCAAATCTAAGAACTAACCAAAAGTTATATAAACATCCAGACACGGTACTGGTTAACACTGGCATTCAGAATTTCCAGAAAAGGAATGGACTCCTCTCATAGCAGGCCGACACAGGTGCATTCTCTAAGAGGGGCATGAGGAATAGAGCCCCTTGACTCCTTCTGACATTAATGGGCAATCCCACAGCCAGATCTCTGTGCCCTGCCTCGAGAATTTACCCAACTGTAAAATTGCATTCTACATAGTTTCATGTGGGAAGATGACGCATGTCACTCCTGGAAACTATCACATGTTCCCCATAAATTACAGTGCTAAACAGCTTTTACCATGGGTAGTCAATGTTGGCTTTCATTTTTTTTTTTTTATCTTCCCCTCAACCTTCTAAGAATGACTCAGAAATGTATTTTCACATCATGACAAAAATCTATAATATGAAGGTCAAGCAAACACTGAATTACTGTTTCTTTAAGATTTTTTTTTTTTTTTTGGTAGTAAGAGAATTGGCATATTATTTGACCTGATGCAAAATCAATCTTTAGCAAGCACTTTGACAACTTCTAACTGAACAGATTACTGGGCTAGATACGTTAAATGCTCTACGTGGCAACACAAATGTTTTCCGTGATCAATTCCTCTTTATCTGGCCTTTTCATTTGGGTTTAGGAAGATGTTGATCAATGTTATGATTTTCATAGAATCAATTTTCAATTAATGAAATATGGATTCAATTAAAATACATGGTCAAAACAATGTGTTCAGACAGTTCATGCTGCTGTGCATGTCTTCTCTATTATAATGAAGTCCATTGAAAGCCCAGGTTGATTTTTACCTTTTTAAAAATATTGTTCTACAGTCATTGTAACAAGATGGCTATGCTCTTTACAACAGGCCGACATTGTCATTAACTGGTTGTATGACTTACTTAATTTTTCTAATGCTTATTTTAGCAAATACAAAATGAATATTGTACTAACTACTCCACAGACTTCCTGTAAGATAGATCAAGAGAATATATTTTAAAGAAGACTTTCGGGGCACGTGGGTGGCTCAGTGGGTTAAAGCCTCTGCCTTCAGCTCAGGTCATGATCCCAGGATCCTGGGATCAAGCCCCACATCGAGCCCCACATCGAGCCCCGCATCAAACCTCACATCGGGTTCTCTGGAAGGAACTCCTTCTCTGGAAGGAGCCTGCTTCCTCCTCTCTCTCTGTCTGTCTCTATGTCTACTTGTGATCTCTGTCTGTCAAGTAAATAAATTTTTAAAATCTAAAGAAAAAAAAAGAAGACTTTTAACAGAAGAAATGGTATATGAAAAGTATAGTAGGCATTCATTACACTTTAAATCAGTGTATATTTAATATATATGGAGAAAATTTGTCCATCAAATTCATCTTCTTATTCCTTTTCCAATTACAACTACCTTTCTTCAACTTCACTTGAGTACTCAAAAATGTTTATAAGCTTTCTATTGTTTTGTTGATCCTTTTCTTTGTTCTTTTGGTTGTATATTCATTATTATTTTGACACACATAAGATGACATTTCAGAGGAAAACATTAAATATAAAAGCAACTCAGATTTGACATCCCATCAGCTTTTGGAAGAACTGTGAAATTCACTTAACTGCTATGATATCACCAAGTCCACAACAAATGGACTTAAAGTGAGGACTGGCAAGAAGCCAGAAAACTGTCCTGTCAGGAAATAGCGAAGACATCACTCTACAGAGCAACACCTGCGAGACAGTGAGTAGTTGGGATCTATCTTCAGTGGGCCACATTTCTTTTGGCTTCATGGGAAGAAGCATTTGTTTCTTACTGTCTCCTATATTTGTTGTAATTTCCTTCTACTTAAATGTAAATGATAAAATTTGTTTCCATCTCATATAGCATTTATTATTCTGAAATAGGGATGAGAAAGGTCGGGTCTAGAGGTGGGTAATTATCTACAAACTATATTTCTGAAGGAAACATTGCATGATACCCCCAAGGACCAGTAGAGTGCTAGTCTTTACAATGTAAGTGTTGCTCAATCAGTGTGTATTGAACAATGAATGAGGCAGAACCACGTGGTACATTCCGTCTTTCTTATTTCCCAGCACCCAATGCAATACTATGTACAAAAAAGGCATTCAATAAACACTTGAAAAATGGAATGTGGTGTCATCTGTTGGGTGGACCATATTCTTTGTGTTAATCCTCTTGACTTCTTAGGCTGGACCCTTAGGCCAATTCCACCGAATTAGGATTGAGATCTTTAGTCCAAGGATTGTTCTGAGGACCTGGGAAAGCCATGCTAATTTATGTGCATCAGTTTGCTTTCTTCCAACTGAAGCCCAACTCTGAGACACTTTGTTTCTTTGACAAACTTTCTATCCCTTACAAACCATCTAATAAAACCCATCAACTCACCTACTTCCTACTCAGAACACACATACAATTAAGGGTTCCACAAGGGTTTGGCCGAATTAATACAGTCTTGGTAATATGCTGAGTCAAACTCTGAATCTTGACATTCAACTTGAATTAAAACTTTCAACAATTTCTCCTCCTCAATCAGATTTACATTCAATGATGCACCATAAATTACTTCTGCTTAAAAGAAGTCGGATGTCTCCTTTCTCCCCACTATATGACAGTCATTCATAACTTTGGTCATTCCTTTCCCATGGCCAGATAAAACTTCCTTTCTCCGTTTCTATTCTAGAGCTTCAGGGCTCATTTCAGTGTAAAGCCCCATTGCACCTTCTTTAAGAAAGTAGGTTTTTTGTAATTCATCCTTTCCAACTTCCTTCCCCTAGCCTATAAGGCTTATGAATATTCTGACTGGCATAAATACTATTGCACAAAGTTTAACAACCATAGATTGGAAGTTCCTTGAAGGTAGACAACATTTAAATATTTCCTTTGTTATTACATAGCTCCCAAAACACCTATCAGAGCATCAGGCACTCTGAGAGCTCAATAGGTGCTAGTGAGTTTCAATAGAATTTAACAGAACAGAGTGGCAAGATTATTTAAGGACACGAGAGAAAAATTTTGTAGGTAGAGAGCTATATTTAAATTATGCATACAAACTAAAAAGGCAAAAATCAAAAGAAATTATACCCAATGGCTAAGACGATTGTATCTAAATATCATATATTTGACTATTTTTTGTTGCTGTTCGTTTAGTCCCACTAGAGCATAAGCTTCATGAGGACAGAAATTGTAGTTTTTTGCCCTTTGTTTTAACCCCAGTACAGAGAACAGTGTCTGGTACATAGAGAGTGCTCAATATATACTTATCACATGTATGGAAGCTGTCTTTTGTTGTTATGTTTTCGTTTTATTTTTGTTTGTATTCCTTTTTGTTCCCTTTTCTCATTCAGTAGATAAATGGATTTAAGGAAGCAATTTAAAGATAAAAGGTAGTGCTTCCTTTTGGCTTACTTGATGATACATGTATTCCCTTCATCATCAGGCTGGAGTTATTTGGAACACATCTCACCCAAACTCTAAGCCTTTCTTCCTTGCAAGAACTCTCTAGATACAAAAGGCTAGAAGAAAAACCTAGAATCAGCAAAGATGATGGGTTTTCTGTGAACAAATTTTGAGAAGGGAAAGTGAGAAAAAGTAATTAGTTTTTAATTTTGTGTGTGTCTTTCAATGCTTTCTAATATCCTTTTTACTAATTCAAATTTTTTACACAGCTCAATTCACTGTAGTTTAGTAAGATGAAGTTATGAATGCTGTGTGCTCCCTGCAATGCCATTCTTTAGTTATTATTGAGGACTAATGCCACTCTAACGAGAAGTGGGCAAAGGAATTAACAACTCTGTTAGCAGAAAATAAACCTATACACAAAGACTGAGGAGAAAATGGAATAGTTTACATCTCTGAGCAGGAAAGCTGGTAAGTGATTAGTTTATTGACCAGATGTAAAGCAATGTTTGGATTCCTAGGTTCCCACACTTAACATTATCTACTCTCTTTGGAAAACACTGCAGATGATATCTAGATACCTACACACCACATCAGTTACTTTACTTTAACCTTCCAGCTCCCATTAACAACAATAAAATCTAATGTTAAAAAAAAAATAGAACATTAGGTCCTTTGCCAAATTTTTACTGAAGCGGTAAGCCACTGTAAATCAGACTCCTTGCAGAGTGGGGCAGGACAGAAATATCAGGTCAATTAGATATTCAGGCTGAACTTATCATTTCTAGGCATTTTAAAATTTCAACTATCAGTTGGATACTTATGTCTTTGTCCATATTTCTCTCAGATTATTTTTAATAATTATTAAATAATTATTTTTAAAAATCTGATCATGGGTACATGCATGTTATTTGAAAGAATTTGGAGAGTGTTCCCTTTGGCAGCACATAAAGTAAAAACTGAAATGACACGGAGAAGATTCAGCATTGCCCTTGCACAAGAATGACATGCAAATTTGTGAAAGAATTTGGAGAGAAAATATTTGACTCTTTTAAAGAGAGGCAGCTAAAAACGAGAAAGCAAAAATATCTATATACTTTGTAAGTATCAGAATATTTCTGTTATGTGAACTTTTATTTTTATTTTAAAGGGCTTTCATTTTCTTGCTTATAACTTAGCATGAATATTTGATGAATCATCAAATTCTTGCCCTAAAAATAGGTTTTGGTTTTGTAAGTATGCTTTACACGTACTTGCACTTATGATAATACATAGCTTTATTTTCTCAAAGAAACAGATTTTTTTTAATATAATAAAATTTTACCCAAGATATTGCTCACCTACCATGTGACAGGCTTTTGCACTTCCTATCATATTTTGAATTTAATAATTTCCCTTTTTCATTAGATACTTTACAATGCACTGCGTTTAACATCTGACAAGGTATAATGTAGGGTTACCACTATCTTAGACTCTCATACAAGGCAGGAACTTTATCTCATCCCATCTCCCATCCAATGCTTAAAACACTTCTATAATATCATTATGGGGTAAATCAGTGGAAACATATCCTTTGATGATAAACTCATATCCAAGGCAGCCTACTGTATAATTGAATAACTCTTGTCACTACGGAGTTCTTTCCTTTATGGCTGGAAAATAATTAAGTTGTCTTTTTTTGCCGTTGTTTCTTGTTTTGTTTTGGTTTGTGTTTCTTTTCTTTCCCTTTTCTCACTCAAGGAGAGAGTTCTGTTATTCGTGTGACTTTGGGAAAAAGGATATGGTAGAGTAAAACTTAGATATGTTTATGGCTTTGTTTTTCAAAAGCCTAATACTTTAAAGGAATTCAAGGTCTTGAAGAACATGAAGGGAGAAAGATTTTTCCTCCCTACTAAAAGAACATTTCCTAGGATCTGGGGGAGAATAGCAGAGAGAGACAACTCTAGGGCTCCCAAAAGCAGAAACCTGGACACTACTTCCCATTAGGATGACCTGTGAGACAACCAGATGCCAAGCAGAGGCAGATGAATGGTCCATCAGGAGATAATGCCAGAATCAGCATCATCCCAGCCTTCCTTACCTCAAGATGACAAAAAAGCAGGTGAGTGTAACTAAGCTGAAAGAAGCACATGTGAACCATGACTGTCTGTCTCATCAATTACCTGTAAAACCAATGACTGAAACATGTGTAGCCTTCATCATTGATTGAAGGGTAATGCCTAAGACCCCACCACTGAATCACATTCTGTGGTGGGGTCCTTAGTTAGACTGAAATTATTTCCACCAACTCAGTAAAGCAGAGGGAAAAGGGCAGAAATTATAATAGAAGATTATGAAAGCCTACTTATTTTTGCACACCTGAATTGTGAAATTTTCATATCCTGATGGATTATATGAAGCTTCTTCCTATGACATGGTTTTCTTCATTGAACATAGAGTGAAGTCCAAACCTTGGGGACCATAACTGATTATGACCAGCAGCGTGTGATTTTATGAGTAGAAGTATCCTATAACTGTCCTTGTTCTTGTCAATATGTTTCCGTGAATGCGTCCAGAGGTAGTTTTTCTTTGGCAGTCACTTCACAACAATGACCCAAACTACAGGCTACTAAAACCCTTTTCATTCATATCACCATTAAAGAAAAGATTGTCAGCTAGATTTGTGCCAACATTTTGGGCTTAATATTAATTTCTAGTATATTAATTTATTTCTCTTTTTCTCTATTTTCTTTGGACCTCAAGTACAAATAGTTGTGATGTCTATACTCTTCAATTCTTGGCATGTTATCATTCTTAAACCCTATAATGCTACTCTTTTGTTTTAGTTTAGTTTATTAATATTTCTTTATCCCTGGATTCTCACTCCCATGCCACTCAAAGGACACCTATTCAAACATGTATAATGTAAATCCTCAGGTAGGAATATATCCTTGACAACTATATGAATTCATTTGTGTATGGGTATTTGTGAGGTGTTTTCATCTCCATATATTTTCTACATACAGCATCATGTAACCTTACAAATTCAAATGCGCTATTTTAGAACCTCTGATTTGAGAGTTTCCCGATTTGGTATGAAGTATACTAGCTCACCCACCTTGTTTTATGTCATCTGAAAAGCTGCTAAACAGGCTTCATGGTGTACCATTGAAGATCTTCCCAAAGGTTAGTATCAATACATTAATTCCACCCCCTTGAATTTAAGTGTCCCCTTAGTTACAAATCCACCTGAACTTATTATCATCTACTCCATGTTAAATGTAACGTCATTGGCTTCTGGGCATTTGCAAGATCCTCGATTATGTCTATGTAGGGAAATTAGAACACACAAGAAATGAACTTATTTGTAGAAAACACTCTCGGGAGTTGAAAATGCAACTTCTTTGGTTGTGTGTCTTTGCTTTAGGGGTGAGTCCTACTTGAGTTTCCAAAAGACTACTTTATGTATCATACAAGCAGGGAAACCCTTTGATTTAATCATCTTAAACTTCTTTCCTGCTGGATGACACAGAATCCACAGGGAATGTGTGCATGAAGTAACAAAAGGAACTTCTATTTCCCTGCTGACCCCAAGAAGCTTATCTGCTAATGTAACTTGATAATACCAGAGGTAATGCCAGTTTAATTGGTACTCTCTCTACTTCTCTATTCTAGGACTCTGTGTCTTTGACCAATTCCTTTCTTTTGCTTTTCTTGCACTAAAATTAGCCACAAAACACTACTGAACTCAAGGTTTTCCTGATTCATCTTCCTGCATTCCCATCCACAAATGCACATTATATGCACACAAATACACCCCGACACCAACGGGGTATTAGCAGCTGGATCTTCAAAATTCTCTGCAGCTAATTCTCTAGCATTATCCTATTAGTCATCCAGGTACTTACATATCTACCCAAAGGGGAAACTCCTACTCAACAGAAGAGAAAAATGGGACAGAAGAGAAAAACCCTCAGTAGCATTTTGGAACCCCCACAGCTGCCTGGAGCACTAGGAGTCTGAGCATGGCTCACTAGCTATGAGGTGGAAAACAGACTCTCTGTGCTGTCCCATGTCATTTACATCCTGAGGAGATGCTGCTTACAAAAGTAAAATCGACTCAATGGAAGACAGTGAATACAAAAATGTTTACATGGTAAATGTTGATATTCATTGATTTTTAACTGAAGCAGAGATAGTCATGGTATTAGTCTACACTGGAAACTAATTAGAAACAACTACAAAGATCATCTTCCTAAAAGTTCCCTACAAATATTGCAAAGAGATTTTCTGGGATATTTCATCTAATAATTCTCAAATGACTAAACATAATGAGACTTTGAGTCAGGAAATGTCACACTTTCCCTTTTATTCTGCCCATCTTTATATGCAAGACTGAATCATTGGCCCCTAACCTGGCTTTGGCCCTTGGAACTTTACCTTCAGGCCCACGATCTTGCCTATGGCTACTGTCCCATTTGGGGCTCTGATCTTGCCTCAGGTCTCCTGGCTTCAAGCCTGAACTCTGCCCTATTCTTGCCCTGCAGGTCTTTTGGCATTCCTGGGCTGACTCTGGAATGAGTCCAGGTTTTCCCTGTTCTGTGGGACACTACCTAGGCCATGTTCTTTCTTTCCAGCTGCTAAAGTCTTTTTTAGAGTTGCATAAAACAGTTTCATTTTCTTCTCTTCCTATTTCATTTTTGGGGACTAAAAAGTCATTCATGCATTTATTTACTCAATCAAGCAAATATTTAGTGAGGAAATTCAATGGCCCAACACTGTTAGTCACATGGGCAGAATACGCCTTAACAGAACATATGGGTTTTTTCCAAATTAGCTTTCAGAAACTAAAAATTGAATTTATGTTCCTTTAAAAATAATTTTAAATTGCACAGTTTAAAATAAAAAGTAAAAATGTTTTAACAACTGTTCTCATCCATTTGCAAAAATCCTACTCTCCAGTGAAAGAAGCTAATGACATTAAGAAAATGTATATATACCTTGGCTTTCTTTGCAACACATGGATAGAATTTGTTCCTGTGAAATTATTTACAAAAGAAAGTTCAGGAGTCAGGGAGTGACATATCTCACATGAGGACAAAGAATATAGATCACAGTGTTATTTCATTTTTAATTAAAATTACCTCTTTTCTCCCCACCTCACTCCAAACCCAATCGATAGAGCCAAAACTACATTTCTCATTAGAAAGTGATGGGATCAGAAGAAGGTTGAATGAAAGAGCTTTGTTATGTTTCAATTTTTAGCCATGCTAAGATAAGTAAAAGAAGATAGGTTCAAGTTTACTTCATGAATGCTTACACATTTTACTTTTCCTTTGGTGTTGTAAGATCAAAGAAAAACTAATGAAAGTCACAGAGACTTGTGTGGATTATATGAGATTTATATATGTGACTACAGTCACTCCTCCTCACCAATAGGACAGCACCAGTCAGATCTATGTAACAGCAACTTTTATTTTAGAACACCAAATTTTGCTTAAGTGGCTTATTTAACAGGAACAAATTCATCTGTCAATACTTGACTCACTCAGACTTATCTTCGCTCTTACTAACAAGCTTAGAATATAAATATTTCTTTTTTTCTTATTTTTCTTATATTCCTCTTTTTCTTATCTTCCTATGACCCTTCTTTGAAACCAGTGTGGTGCCCTTTATGAGCAGTGTATGTTGGACCTACATTTATTTATTCATTGAACAGATATCTATTGACTACTAACTCTGTGTCAGGCACTGTCCCAGGTGCTGGCAAGAACTCAGCGAAAGAACAAAAGCAAAATGTCAGTTGTCATGAAGCTTGCAATTTACAGGGGAGATAGGGATATAAATAAATATACAGTATTTGGGGTTTTACTGAGCACGGCAGAGTGGGGAAAATCAGTAAGAGTCATGGCAAGTGAGGGTGAGGATATGCAGTTGTAAGGAAGGTGGTCACATCTCAGTGGAAAGAGACAGGAAGCAAGCCACCCAAAGATCTGGAGGAGAATGTTCCAAGCAAAGGGAACAGTTGGTGCAAGACTGTGGATTGAGACCATGTCTGGTTTATACAAAGAGCAGTGTGGTCAGAAGGCAGAGGTCAAGAGCAGGTGTGGGCTATTTGAGGTGAGGGCTATGGACTCACCTCTGAGGGAGATGAGATGCCTTTGGGGACTTTTGAGCAGCAGTGACATAATCTAATAAGTTCTAAAAGGATCAATCTGGTTGCAATGTTGAACACAGACTGGGGCTTTAAAGCTTATTTCTAATGTCCTTTCTAGCACCATGATTCTAAAATCCATACTTTGAAGTGATAGCATAAGCATCTAGCCAGTTCAACATCAAATACGTGTAGAACAATATTTGGAGCAACTTATGATATTAATATCACAACATTTTAAATCAAGTCTCAAGTATACAGTAAGTATAGGAAAGTCTGAGACTGCCTAACTTCAACAGTGAGAAAGGGGAAATTAAAGGCCAAAAAATTTAAGCAGAACAAATAATTTTATATTTAAACCATAAAGCTTTATGATTTGGAAGAAAAGAAACCATTTAGAAATGAATACCATGCGTTATAGCAGGACATACTTAGAAAAAAGAAACGGGGCAAACTTGGCTCCAAAAATGCTAGTTAGGATGACTTGGGTCAGTTTCTTAGCTTCTCTGTGCCTCATTTCCCAAACTGAGGAAATAACATCCACAGCACAGCATGTGAAGATTAAATGAGATGTGTGGAAAAAACTCAGCACGGACTACATGCTCAATAAATGTCGGTCCCCTTCTTCCTCCCTCTTTTGACATGGATATTTGACAAGTGGTGGGACAAAAAGGCTATAGAGTGTTTTTATTAGGTACACTTACCAAAAGCCAGATATTCTGATACACCATCAAATAAAACTAAGTACATACAGCTAAAGAAAAAAATGAAATTTGCATCTGTTTCTAATGAAGACTAAGTTGTATGAGTAATAATGCAGGGAAAGATGACATTCCAACGCAAATGTCACTCTATCCCACAATAATGGATGACAGTCTTTAAAATACCAAGGATTTAACAAAATTAAAGTAATAGGATCTACTTAAATTTTTGAGAACTGGAAGTTTAGTCAATTACAAAGAAGGAAAAAATCCTAGGTTCCACAGATTTCAATTACTGTAAACAGAATGTATTACAAGATCTCGAAAACAATCCCCTTTCAACTTTTTTTTTGGTCAGTTGTAAACCTTAAAGTCCTTTATTTTTATTGAAATGTAATTAATATACATTGTCATAGTAGTTTCATTTTTATTGAAATATAATTAATATACAGTGTTATATTAGTTTTGAGTGTACTATATAATGATTTGGCAATTCTATGTATCACTCACTCTTTGAACTTCTTAAACAAAAGTAAAAGCAAGCATACTTTTAAAATTATCTGACAGCAAAATATACTTATTAATGACTTCATGTGATCATTAATATAGGTGCTATATAGGTCACTAGAAGGTGGTTTGCCTCTTCTCTTTTTATATGTTTGTTATTAAAGTTTTCTAATAAAATGACAAGGGTTCCCTATGTTGAGAGGTGACATGTGGAGAGAAATCAGTTTAGTTTCAATTGAATTGGCTTCTTTCAAACCTCATTACATCATTGTCAGATATCCCAATAAGTCATTATTTTTCAGCAATGACACCCATGATACTGTGGCACATTCCATCCTCTTGTTTCCAAAAAGGGGCCAGTACTGATGGAAAGATAAACGAATACCCAGAAGCCTATGGTCAACACTAAATCAAAGTAATCTGACAAAGGAAAATTGACAGGAAGAGAAAAAATATTTCATCTGTTTTCTAGGCTCCAGAAGATTTGTAACATGATATATTCCTAAATTCTGCTGAAAACTTTTAGAAATAATGCAAAACACCATATAAATATTAGAATTCTCTGGTGGAAATGATAGGAACAATGAATACGCTGCTGAATGAATATAAAATGCATAGTCCTTTGCAAATGAGAAGGCTGTCAAAAGAGAAGAAAATTGTCACGTATCAGAAAATCTACTGGACTTAAAATATTAAATATGATGAGTGAATAAACATTAGTTTTCTTGTTCCTTAGTTCTTTTCTTAGGCAAGAACACTTTCTTCTTAAGAACACACTAAGTGCGACTTCCCGTTAACTCATTTTCACACTAGATGGAAAATGTGTGGGAGAACAACAACCACACAAAAAAGATGCCTTTGATTAGATGAGTGAGAGAGGGGGATATCTGATTCATCCATAAAATGATGGCATTTATCTGTTCTAATGATGCATCTAAGATTGCATTTCCAGTTGCTTAATTTTAGTTGGTTTTTTTGGCTCCCATCTAAAAAATAAATAAAATTCTTGAGCTGAAAGAATCATTTTTTGTCTGACCTTACTCTTGAAGTCAAAAAACTTTCTAAACTATTAACTGGGGTAAAAGAAGGAGTATTAAAGGGGACAGTGGGGGGTAAGTGTCAAAAATAAAATATACCATGAACAGGGAAATGGTCAGGGCTAGGAAAAGACTGTGTGGGATTACAGGGCTTGGAACAGGAGCCACTGTGTGTGAACATTGAAACACAGTAATCCATAAGTGGTCATGCAGGAGATCTGCTGGTACACATTATCCAGGCCTGACTCATTTTTCTTACTTGTACCTTTATGTATTTTGTTGGCCCAGTGTGACCTGTTGAAGGTTTCCTAATAGATCATGGTGTTATTAAACTCTCTAGTCTGGGATGTTCTTTAACTTCCTTCTTCCTCTTCTCTTGAGGAAAAAGTGAACCAAATCACCTTTACTATAGTTACTGAGAGTTTACAACAGGATATGAATTTAAGGATATTTGAAATTTATCAAATGATAAATAAAATAACTTCCCTCGTTACATCTCATTCCTGTTATTGATTTTTTTGTCTGTATTAAAATGGCAACTAGTGTAAGTGTAGGAATGTTGTTTAAAAGCAGAAGAAATGTCTGCCCTGTACCACTGAGGACCAGCACTCAAAACAAGTATTCAAACACCACACCTCTTATTCCCAAAGACTGTTGATTTAGATTTTGTAAAAATAAAACTCAAGTTTAACATTCATAGCCCCTTATTACAACCACATGGATTTCTAATAGTTCAGACAACAGTGGCTACCCTGGCATTTGGCAGTTATTCTAGACATGCCAATGGCAGAAATAAGCATAAAGTAGGACTAGTTTTCTCATTTAAGTGAGGAATATTCAACAATTCTGAAAGTCTTGCATAAAATTAAATGTCTCATTTTACTTAAATATATGATACATCTTTTGGTCTCAGTGAGTGTTGTATACAGATTACATCTAAATGGAACCAAATGCTAAAACAAAATGTGACATCCTAGTCATTTTAGTTTTCGGTTTCCTTATGAAGTTTGGCTGCGAATAAACTATGCTCACATAAAAAGTTCTTAATAACTTTGTTCTACGTATTTGGCTATATTAGACAATTTACTGAGAGAACTGAGTTGACTTCATGGTGCTCTAATTCACTGACATTAAACTGGGCAAATTGAAAAGTCTAATTTGATTCTTTTGTGATTGATTTTGTCAAGGGAAGAACCTAGAAAGGAAGGAGCTAATGATAAACAGGCTGTTAAATCACTCCACTCTGTATAGTGGACAAATAAATAAACATAATTTAGAAACAAATTCTCACCCCAACCTTTGCAAATGTCAACCTCTCTGACACTCAGTTATCTCATCTGGAAATGGGGATACTAATGACCACTTCATTTGATTGCTGTGAGAATTTAATTGAGATAATATGAAACATTTAACATACAGCCTGATAGCTGTAATCATTTAATGAATGTTTCTTTTCTGTTTACATTCTTTTGTACTAAAGAAACAAAATCCAATTTTTTGCAAAGCCTTGTATCATGTTAAATATCAACTTTTCTTTAATGATTAAATCCCTGTTGGTCTTTTATACCATGATGTTTGTGTTTAATTGAATAGTGACTTAAGATGTCTACACACTACAATTAGAGATGACACTGTAATCTAGCGTGGGTCCTCTACTCTTTAGGAACAGTTTATGTTCCAGAAGCCAATTTGTTAATCTGCTCTTAAGAATTCAAAGCACATATCCCAAGGAAACAATATTTATGTTTTCCATCATCTACCTGATAACATTGTATAAATAACACTGAAGAATTTCACACATTTCAATAATATTCTATGGGAAAATACATTCAAAATTCCAAGTTGGGACTTTGGCAACATATGCCTACCCCAGGCAATGAAAATAGAGTTTCTCAAAGCTGCAAGCTACTGTGGGATCCTTGGTAAGCTGGGGTAGTTAGTCTTTGATGGAAAGACTAATTGGCAACTCTACGGCCATTGTCTTTTCAGTCACCATTAAGTGTAGCTTTTCTTCCCTTCCTCTTCTCCATCCACTCCTTCCCTACCCACCCACACATACACCCTTGTTTCCAGTACGAACCAGTGACTCCATTACTAAGGCCCCTGACTACTAATTCTTTTTCTCCTGGCCACTGAAGAACTTAATACCCCTGAATCCCTAAAGTAAATATATAACCCTTTTGACTTGGGGAGGAAAAGAAGGAGATAATAAGGATTTATAGACTGGGAACTCATGGAAACTAATAATCATTAGATATCTTAGCTTATACATTTATTTCTATATCATTTCCTGAGCTCACCACAATTCTTATTTTCTCATTCAGGCCTTGGAAAAAGTGAAAGACATAGGATTGAGGAGAAAAAAATCATCTAGTGCTCATAGAACTGGAATTATAGAGCTCAGATTGGATATATGAAATGGAAGACCAGACAAAGGACCAGGGCTAGATGTCTAAAGGGGGTAGGAACTCAGGACACTGGTACAAAAAGTCTCAGTAATTAGTTATTGAATAAATCCATGCAGAAATAAACAAGAGTGATATTTCTTTGAGTAAACCAACTTTAAAAACTGAAATCCAACTGGATATTGCCTCCCCCTCTCCCTGATCTGCCTTGGCAAATGGGACATGTTGGGGATTTCTGGAGTGTAGAGTCAATATTACAGTGGGCAAACAGGTATTCTGATACTGACAGTATTCAGAGAATTAGTGAAATATTGTGAAAAAAGACTTTAGTTGCAAGTCATCTGAGTTAAGATCATGTTCTGGCACTTCCTGGTCCAGGTGACTTTGACTAAATCTTTCACCTTTCTAGGCCTCTCTGTCCTACCATTTGTGGAAGAGAAAACTGGAATATTAAATGAGTAAATACATAAATGTATTTTAAGTTAAAAAATTAAAACTATGTTCTGCAACTCAGATCATAAAAGAGTTTGAACAGGTAATTTTTTTGAAAATTGTCCCAATGGCATTATCTCCCCAGTAAGGAACACCCAATGGGTCCAAGACATGCGGTCAGCCTTTTGGATGACTCAAGCAGTGTGCCCATACTGCCATAAGAGGACCTGCATGGCTGATGTTTTCCTTTCCTAACTGGATGTTTAGATATTCTGGTGACCTGGACCCAATTAGCTAGTATGGATTCTCCACTGCTTCCCTTAGTCGAGAGCTCATCCTTCATAAAATAAATAATAAGAAAACGGTTTTGTCAGCGTTTCCATTCAAACCAAGTCACTGAAAGCATTTGCTTAGTAGAGTACATGCTTGCTTGAAGAATAAGGCAGATGATCAAACACTTTATTAGCATAAAAAAACATTGGTGAAGGTCAAGCAACATATCACTAGCTGAGTTGTGGCCCAGGATGGCTTCTTATGACTATTTGCTAAGAGAGCTTGTATCAAGTCACTTGGCTCATTTTTAAACTTAATTTTTTCCCCTCCCTAACAAGTGCCAGACATGTGAGGCCCTCATGAGTTTAATTAAAGTCAATGGCAGCCAATAATTCAAACCTTATAAATACAATTTGGGAGCAAACAAAACTCCAAAGTCAAAACATGAGATATTCTACTTAAGCAGAAGTTTTAATCATGTTCATAAAATAAAATTGCCAAGTATATTGACAGAGAGATATAAGGATATAATGCAAAGATCTGATTTCCAGTGTTGGCTCTATCTCTGGCTGACTGTTATTTTGGAAAAGTAAAAATTTAAATTAAGGGAACGTTTTTGTAGCACCTAACACTATGCTTGTACATAATTGATACTTAATAAATATTTATTAAGCACAGAAGTGTTTAAAAATGTACAATGCCAGGAGAAGCAAAAAATAAGAACACTTCAAAATGAAGACAACAAACAGCTAGAGAGAAGAAAAGGCAGATAAAGGGGGAAGAGGCTTACTTTATTAACTCATAATCTTTTAAAATTCTCCTATGAAGGTAGATTGTCACCCCTTCTTAGAAAGATTTAATGTGGGCACCTGGGTGGATCAGTCCTTAAGCGTCTGCTTTCAGCTCAGGTCATGATCCCAGGGTCCTAGGATTGAACCCCACATCGGGCTCCATGTTCTGCGGGAAGCCTGCTTCTCCCTCTCCTACTCCCCCTGCTTGTTCCCTCTCTCTGTCAAATAAATAAATACAATATTTTTAAAAAAGAGAAAGATTTAATGTGATTTATAATGAGTTTAAATATTATGAAGAACGTATCACTTTTGTAGGATGTACTATCAAGTGTCCTACATAATTAAAATAAAATTTGGAAATGACTTATTTCCAAAACAAATAGATCAAGTCTATAAAGGGACTTAAGACTCTTGATTCCTATTTGCAAGCTCTCTCTCAAATGTGCAGCATTTAAACTCATCGAGGCCACTCTTGTAACAAAATAGATGTCTTCCTACAAAATCAGTAGCTAAACATCTGTATTATTTATCTATCATATTCATAGACAATTTTGATTGGATCCATCCTCATTCCCACCCAAGTCATTTGGCTTTTTTATTTTATTGGCTCTACTCTACGCTTGTGTATGAGAGGAGTTTTCAAACACAAATGACAAATGAGGACAGAGGGCAAGGAGTCACATTGGTCACACTCTTTACACCATCTTTACTTGGGCCACTATGGTTTCCGTTCTATCTAAGCTCTGAGAACAAATATTCGTAATTACTTTCTTTCATAAGAGACAAAACATGTTGTCAAAACATGTAAGATGAGAGGATGGAGCAGGCAATCAATTTTCAAACTGAGAAATGTGAATGTTTAAACTCTGACGAACCAACAACCATTAAAAATGATAGTTTCCTCAGATAAAGAAATGAATGTTCACTTTGTTGCAGAGTAACAGAGTTTAGCCTAATCCACTTGAAAGATACATGATTAAAAGCCTGACTTTTGAGAGATTTAAAATTTGGCTCCAAGTCACAGAACTCAAAATACTTTTTTGATTACATATTGATGTTTTAAGGTAAATTTATTATGTGTTGTTTATATACACGAATATTTTGAACACATTCTTCATATTCCATCATAAAAATATTTTACATAATTTTTGAATAATAAATGATGAACTATGATCTTCTTCATGCATAGTAAATGCTAAATGCTGCATTGTTTGCAGACATTAAGCCATAAGTGTTATTTGAGATGTTGCAAAATCCTGACCCCTTTAAAAGCCAAACAGCACTACGGCAGGACTTCCCTAGCAACTGTATTCATAATGGCAATCTCCGACAGTCAGTCAAACTAAATAAACCATCAAGAATTCCAAGCCAGAAATGAGTTGTTGAGGGCTCCCGTTATCATGTCGGGACTGAGGTCATGGAGGAAACCGGAATGTTATTTTCACTAGTGCTGGCCTGCCAGTTAGTGCTGGAATTAGATTTTAGTGAAGGTGAACTTCACCAGTGCTGATACTGGCAGAAATGCACTCAAAATCCTTGTAAGGGCATCAGAAAGGTTTGTGGATTACAGAGAGGTGAATCCACCTTCTCTCCTGTTACTCTGTTCCTTGTCTTGAGTGTCTGCTGTTGATCTAGAAAACCATTGCTGTATACAAGGGTTTATGATCCCCAATTTGTCTGCCAATGCTGGGAATCAAACCAAAATTTCCTGACCATAGTGTCAGCACACTCAAGAGGCACCAGCCTCGGTAGCACACTGGTTAAGTGGGACAATTCCTAGCAAGATATTATTTACAGTGTGGCACTCAAAGATGATCTTTGCTTTTAGAGTGTAGTTGTTGTATTTTAATGGGAAAGTTTATTTACTGTTTAATCACATTTTAGATCAATAAAGCATAGTAGCAGGTGAAAAAGGCATGCAGTGAAGGTTCTGACAGTCTTCCCAAGCACATGATCCCTGCTTCTCAGACTTTCCTGGAAGTGGTGTGGGACCAGGGGTTAAATAAGCAGAGAGTGTGAACTTCTACCATAGACACAAAATTTAAAAAAACAAACAAACAAACCAAAAAAACTATGCATTTCTTTTTTTTTCCCTTCAGTTATCCTGATTTTATCACAGTTGTTTTAACAACAGAAGCTAAAGAAAAGATAAAAATCTACATTTATATAATGTCCTCTTTATAGAAGCCCTGTGTAATCCAGGTTGATATTAGACTATATAGCAAGGTAATGGTTTTTAGTTATGAAGGGAATGTGTAGCTATAGGATGATAAGGCTCATATACCTAATTTTTTTCTTCTGTCAAGGGAAAGAATAGAGGGATGATAGTTAAAGTCACTACCAAGTGCTTATGAATTTTGCATTTCATTTCTATATGATCATCTATGAAGCAATGAGACAGGTATGGAGCCCATATTTTCTTTGCCTTTTTGACCAAATCCAAAGATACTATTATTTTTACAGGAATAAACCTTCACAAGAGGTCCTACGAATTCAGACTAATGACAATCTTTTCTTACAGTTATATTCGCTTTAGTAGTGCTTTCATACAAATAGCCTCAACATATCATCAGGAATGCATTATTTATCACAGCTGCAGATATCGCAAATACAGTGGGCAAGATGGAGAATCTTTATTGACATATTGATGCAACAGAAAGAATTAGTACAATTAAGTTCCATCTGGTGTGGACTAAGAGTTTCTGCGAGAACGATAAACCGGGCTTGGTGGATAGGAGTGGACCTCTCCAGGTGACCAAAATGTCAGGCCAAAGGCACAAGCTTTTGTTATACCTGCTGGGTTGGTAATAATAAGCCAACATAGACTTGAAGGCTTGACAAGTTATAATATTTTATATTCTTGTTTTAAGATAATATTTCAGAATTATTTATTACTTTCTATCGAGCTTGGTGGAAATGACCTTTGTCCTGGATTTTGAGCACTAACAGGCTTTTTCATACACTAGAACATCAACATTTGAAATATACCCCAAACCGAATATTCTCAAGATTAGAAAAAGAGCAGTCTGTTGTATCATTTCCACACCCACCCCCCAAAATTTTAGCCTGAGAAGCAAAAGTTCTTTTCTAACTGATTTTTGAAGGTTATGCTTTTAAAAAGAAAAGGAAAGGAGGGCAAAAAAGAACCTGAAGAAATCAGTGGCCTCTCTGACCAGTGTCATTCTCACTCTCATGAGCCACATGGTCAGCAGGGCACATAGAGGTTGTGTTACTCACATTAAAGACCAGGGCAATGGGTTAGCAGAGTTGTTTTGTTTTTGTTTTTGTTTTATTCTGTGCATGATGTTGAAGACTGTGCGAGAGGTTGCTGCCTGAATCTTACCATCCGTCCCTCTTCACCTGTAAGTAATGGCTAATCAAGTAGGTACACAAAAAATTTGGCCATAAAACACAAGAAACAGGCCCCCTGTATTGTCTAATGTAGGGAGCTACCTAGTAAAACCAAATTAGAGGAGGCAGAACTTCCCAGCTGCCGAGAGCAGAGGCCCTGCCTTTTTGAAGATCCAGCAGAAGAGGAGAAAAGAGAGAGTTCCTGGCTCTGATGGGCAAGTGGTCTAAGGGGAAAAAGACAAAATACAGCCCTTTTCCAGATTTGGGCATAAGAGTAAGTTCACACACTAATAACCAGGCCGTGCCAAATTAGAGAAGTCACTTGTCTCTGGGGCTGAAGCAAATAATTTTGGGAGGAAGAGACAGAATTTTCCCCTATCATTTATTGGAGGGACAGAGTGGAATGTTGAGGAGAGAGGTTCCCTCCCTTTAGGAAAACTCTAAAAATAAGCATTACCCTTTGAACACATAAAAACTTTCATGAACTCTCTGCCTTCAACAGTTAATTCTGCCTTTCTCAATTGTACAGTTTAGTATAGAGTTCCATATGAGGAAATGCCTCTAACCTAGTGTTTTCCAGAGCACACTCCATGGAACAAACAGTATTAGTTCTTTGTGATGTAATAACGAGGGAGAGGAAGAGTTCAGAAACCAACTAAGTATGGCTAGCACTGAGTTGGACAAAATATTGAGTTGTACCATTTTCTTTTCTTTTTTTAAAGATTTCATTTATTTATTTGACAGACAGAGATCACAAGTAGGCAGAGAAACAGGCAGAGAGAGAGAGGAGGAAGCAGGCTCCCCGCTGAGCAGAGAGCCCGATGGGGGGCTCGATGCGGGGCTCGATCCCAGGACCCTGGGACCATGACCTGAACCGAAGGCAGAGGCTTTAACCCACTGAGCTATCCAGGCGCCCCTACCATTTTCTTTACTAAAGGATTACTCAGACCTTTTAATATGTGAGTATGTATCATTATCATTTGAGAGGGGATGTAATATGTATTGTTCCCCAAATTATTTGATAACCTATTTTAGGAGTATCTCACAGAAACAGTGTCCTTAAAAACATCCTTTGGGAAACATTACCAGTAGATATTCTCTCACTTCTTACTTCTAAAATACAGAAACCATTGGGTAAAAATAGATCAAAGGGAGAGATAACAGGCCTGAGCATTAGAAACCAAGGTCAGGTTCAGTCTGGAACTAGGCGGGTTGAAGCTAGATGCCAAGGCTGTGAAGCTCTGGATCTGAATTCAGTTCCAGGCTGGATAATTTTAAAAGCACAGATTATAAAGAAAATGCAAATGCTAATGCTTTTAGAGGGGTGTATCCTGTCCCAGTTTGTTTGCTAATACTAGCTCATACACTTAATTCGTTTATATTGCCTGCTAGATCCCTGGAGGCATTTGAGTTTGTAATGCCTCTCTCAGAAATTCCACAGTCTGCCCCAGAGGAACGCTGAACTGCCTAGACCATGCCTGACCCGTCCCTGACTCGGAAGTCCACAGGATTAGCCATGACTGTGGGCTCACCCTATGGACCACACTTATGGGGAAAGTGCCAGAGCCTGTTTCACTAGACTCCCCATGTAACTTGCAAGTGCAGTCAAAACCAGCTGTGTAATGGCCAGGGGTGAGGGAAGGAGCTTCTGGACATTCGCGGCTTTACCATTTCTAGTTTTGACTAGTTTGAGCTAGCATTTTAATCTGTCCCTGCACTGAAATTCTAAACATATATTCGCCACTCAGGTGCACTTCTTAAGTAAAAACTGCCAAAAATGCTCATAGACAGTATCATTGCAGATTATGCTTTGTAAATCTGCAATGTGGGTTTTATTGTGTGAGTTTTATTGTTTAATACTTTTCAATGATTTTGGAGCAAACTCTGTAATATGTTATAAATCTATCTGTCTCAATGAATAAATGTATGGATCAGAATCTCAGTGTTTCTCAATTCTTGGGATCAATACATTGGACATTAATTATCGTATTGTACTGTCATGAATAGGTTCACAGACTGGACAAAGAAGATGGCATTATCTACACCAAGTAACCCTAGGAAGTCACAAAATTTCAGTACTCCCATTAGTTCTTTTTTTCTCCACCTTTTCTTTTTTCAATGTGCTGTTTTCAGTTGTCATTCTCATTGCTCTCGATGTGTCTGACTACTCCGTGGTAGACTGAAAATCAAATGGATGTGATTATTACAATGATATATGCATAGGAGCTAATAGGATATTATTACACTGGTTATTTACAAGGAAATTACATGCACAGAGTACACAGACTTTGAAACCTCACTTTGGGTTGGCCAGAGACATTTTTGTTCACTTCTTAGCTGTGGACTGTGTTTTAAGGTGAGAAAATGTTTCTCTACCCGTTTCTGAACTTGTATAATATCCAAAATCCTTCAACTCAACCCTGAACTGCTTGAAGATCAGTAGATTATCTGATACTTAAAGACTCTTTTACACGGTAGCACAAAAAGGAGCTCAATAAATGTCTGTCCGCCAAGTGATCCTTTCATTCTCTCTTCCTTACCTGTACTCAGCAACACTGTTAGGCTTATTGTTCTGACTTTCACTAAAATGACTTGAGGATTTATTTTACATAGAAGAAGCACTGTAATATATATTGTGGGATGAATTGTGTCCTCCCTAAAAGACATGTCAAGGTCTTAACCTGCGTACCTCAGAATATGACCTTATTTGGAAATCAGGTTGTGGCAGACATGACCTGTCAAGTAAAGCTGAGGTCGTACTGGAATATGGTGAGTCCTTAGTCTGATATGACTAGAGTTCCCATGAAGAGAAAAACAGACACGCAGGAAGTGGATGGACACGTGACCACAGACCCAAAGATGGAGTGATGACCCTACAAGTGAAGGAACGTGAACAACAATTGTCAACAAACACCAGAAACTAAAAGAGACAAGGAGGGATTCTCTCCTCCAGGTTTCAGAGGGACCATGGTACTGCCAACATCTTGGTTTTGGACTTCAAGCTTCCAGAACCGTGAAACAATACATTTCTATTGTTTTAAGCCACCCAGTTTATGGCACTGTGTTATGATAACCCAAGGAAACTCATACAGCGTATTTTTATTTCAATTTCTTCTTGGGTTTGAAAAGAAGAAAGGGCAATGCAGTGAAACTAGCTCTCTCTGGTTGTTACCTGGCATTGAGCAGAGATGTAGGTGATAAAGGTGTTACAAGGCAGCGAGCACTTGACTGTTGTCCCTGCGGCAGTGCCGTCTCTGCCAACAGAGACCCATTAAAGTAAAAAATAAAAGCAACCTCTTGGGCCACGACTGGATTAGGAGAGACACAGAGAGTTACTAGAGGGGAGGGGTGTGGAGGGAGAAAGGAAGAAAATACCAAAATACCATAAGAAAGCTGCCACTACCACCATGAATAGTAATAGCTACACTTTTGTGGGCAATGGTTATGTGTCTGCACAGCACCTATCACTTTAAGTGCTTTACCCAACCTAAGTCACAAATAAATGCTGTGATATGGGTACCACTGCCCCATTTTACAGATGAAAACACTGAGGATCAAAGATGTTTTGTGCTTTGCCCATCACACAGCTCTAGCACGAGTTGTACTTGAGCCCAAATCTGTCTGACTCTAACCAATGTGGCTCAGGGCTGGGAACTCACTAACTGTAGGCTATGGAAATGCATATTCCACTGCATTTTGGATAATCACCAAAAAAAAAAAAAAAAAAAAAAAAAGAGAGAGAGAGAGGATTTGTTACATTATTGAGTGCTTGTGATAATCTAGGCACTGTGCTGTGTGCTTTAAAAATTTCAGGAAACTATTTTACTATTCTCTAGTATCAAAAATAATAGCAATAAGACACCTTGCCAGATATATGAACTCTCTACCTCATTGTCGGAGCATGGAATGAAGGCATGTGTTCCGTGGCCCCTTCCATCTCAACTTTTTTTTTTTTTTCCTTTGGCTATTAGGTTCTCTGTCCTAAATCCAGTCTGCCCAAAAGTTCAATTGTAGGAGCAATATGTCCCTAGTACATGGCAAATTTCTTTTACTTTTTTTTTTTGTATGGAATTATTTTATATTTTTCATTACTAAAATTAGAATTTTCTAACTTTCATCAACTGCCGATTATCTCACCTGTTCACCCTCAGAGGCTTGTGATAGAAGTGTGGAAGGAACATTTATCACAGTTTTATAAAAGAGGAAATTAATGCTTAGAAAGGAGTGGGCTCCTTTGAAGGAAGTATCCACACACAGGAAGCTGAATTAGGGATTAAATAAATCAGAGCTCTTCCAAAGGATAATTTCTGCTATTCCCATCTTGCTTTCTAACACCAACTCTTTGCCTTGAAATTTTTCTCTTGCTCATTTTAGGGTATTTTTTAAGTCTGTGGGTCTAAGGAGCAATGCTGAGCCATGCTGCTTAAAAAAAAAAAAGCAATCAAGTCAAAAGTCTCACACAAAAGGGACACATTTCAGAGAAGCTACACATAAATATATTATAGATTGAACTACAAGCACTCAATAGTAGTTTTTGTTGTTGTTTAGGAAAACATTTTTTTCCTAGAACTTGGTCAAAACAAAAGGAAAAAGATTCTTCTAGGTCTCTCTGTTTACATGTGAGTTAGAGAAAATAGACAAGTCTGACAAACATCTGGGAAATGTGTAGGGGGTTTTTACCCCTCCACATTATTGCCTGGAATTAACAACAGTGTCTGTCTTCTAATGTGATTGGCTGCAACAGTTCCAGTAATTTAAAATACAAATAGTGCTGAGAAAGCATGGTAAGGATTGGCGTGTTATAGTTCTGGAAACACTGAACCTTATGAATGATGTAGCGGTAAAAGGAAAGAAATATTGCCAGAAAATATTGATAGTGGATTGGATCTAAATTCACAGGAGAGGGATTGCCTGGCAGAACTATGTGGTCCCCCACCCTTCTACACTGCAGTTTCTTAACTACTAATTTTCTTTAAGAAGGAGAAAATGCTTTTGGCTCTTAATGCATGCCATCCCTTTTCACTATTTATTAGTTAAAAGTTGAGATGCACAGATGTGGAAGCTCTGTAATTCAGAGCACAGCCTTTGTAATCAGATAGATCTGGGTGAAATCTCAGCCCCTCTACTTGCCTTAGGTCTATTACTCTCTCTCTCTCTCTCTCTCTCTCTCTCAGCCTCACTCTTCTGATCTGTGAATTGGGTAAATATGAATATTCCCCTCATGCCATTTTCGTGGGAAATCAACGAGATAATTCGCGGCAAAACCCTGGCAGAGTGCCTAGCACTCTGAATATTGCTAGGGAATGATGGCTTGCATTCATTTTTGACATTGCATTTGCTCAGCCTGGATATGCTTGTCTTGACATTAGAAAACCCACAGATCTAAAACAACACCTCAAATCTGGCTGGAAAAAAATCACCTTGTTAGTAGTTATATACCAATTTCTAAAGATTCTACATGTGATTACAGCTAATTTAAAGGCAGCAGGGCTATGTGGAATTGACAGGAATAAAATAATTCCTCTTCTATTTTTATGTTTAACTTGTAAAACTTATAAAGAAAGTCAATAGTTCAAATTAGGAAAATGGTAGTCTTTTGGTCCACAGAAAAACAAATTAGATTTGTCACCATCCAGAAAAACTCTAAGACACCAAAAACAAGATAGGAATTTTGGATGGGTCAAACTAATCCCAATAATTCGAGGAAGAACATTACCAAATATTCAGGTAGATTCCCTGGGAGGACTTGTAAGGACAGGATAGGGAGGAAGGCTTACATATGGAATGTACCCCTTTATTTTCCTGCTATTTTCCATACTTTATCTGCTCCACCATTCCAGACCCAATCCAAATCTGGCTCTGGAGCAGGATGAGGACCAGAGATTTAATTTAGGAATTCAAAAAAGATTTCAATTTTCAGGGTATCTCCATTTGAATTTAGTTTTTGACATTCACGCATTCCTTGAAGCAGGAAGATAAGACTTAGACACATCTAAGATATACAGGATAAAATAACCCATGAGGGTTACTTTTCTCATAATTTTAATTATATTAATAATTATGGACCAAAGAGATTTTATGGTTGCTTTTAAGACAATAAAACCATAGAATCGGGGGCGCCTGGGTGGCTCAGTGGGTTAAAGCCTCTGCCTTTGGCTCAGGTCATGATCGCAGGGTCCTGAGATCGAGCCCCACATCAGGCTCTCTGCTCAGCAGGGAGCCTGCTTCCATCTCTCTCTCTCTCTCTCCCTGCCTGCCTCTCTGCCTATGTGTGATCTTTGCCTGTCAAATAAATAAATAAAATCTTTAAAATACACACACACACACAGAATCGGCTCCAATTTTAGATTTCCTTTCTTAGTTGTAAGACTACATTTAAGGTAAAGACTGAATGTGTGGACCCGATTAGGTCATAAATATATCTACTAATTCCATGGAACTTAGGGTACCATTGAAGTTTATAAAGTAACAGTCCTTACCACATTTTCTTTTTTCTTTCAGATAACCCAATTTGTCATGTTCAAAAGTGCAATGATTCAGCGTTTTTCAGGACGGAGGGGCTGGGCACACTGGGCACATTCTCCTTGCTGCACATTAGGCTCTTGGGGGAAAGTGAGATGAGCCCACAGTTACTCGAGGGATATGGAGAAATGGACTGCAGACCAGAGATGGGGCCACAGGTCTGTTTTGAAGGACTCGAATACAGAACATCTCGATGCGAGGCTTTCCATGGTAGTAATTCTACAGCTGCTGCGGGGGGCCACCTTGATCCCCAACTCTGCACCTCATGCACAGGTTAAAATCAGGTAAAAATTCAAGCAACCTCTGGAAGCTAGAGGGCTCTTCTTTAAGAAGTCTTAGAACTTAATATTCTTTCTCTCCCCTCTTTACACCTCCACTCCCATTCCCCAGTATAGACACCCACATACATACACAAACGCACCCAGAACAAAGAATATCCAGAAAAAAAAAAAAAATCGAATAGTTTAAAGGGAAGATAGATTAAATAGCAAGGAACTCCCAGTTTTCAGTTGTCCAACTAGTTTAATGACTGACTAGGCATCCCTGGCATATAATTTCCTATAGCAGCAAAGCCAAATACCGTAATAGTTTCACACTAGGTCCTACTTAACTTCGGTGCTATTTGTCCACATGAAAGTATCCACCAATGACACCTGTGTTGGCCAGTTTCAGCAAAACCACACAGCTCATAATGAGCATTTATTATTTATTTGACCTTCAGAGGTCTCAGGGTGTGTGCACAGTTATAAAGTCATATGCATAAAACCATCTCTGCAATAAATTAAAATTAAACTAACCATGGCAGCGGTATTCTAGGAGCATAACTTTACTTACTTGGGTAGGCCAGGTGGAAGCGATGAGTTCTGCTCCATGTCCTGAAGGTCAAGAGAATTGGATTCTGTCAAACAAGGAAAGCCAGAAAACTGCAGAGTCCAGCAAGAATCACCCTTCAGCCCATGGCGTCAGGAGCAGAGTCTAAGGAAGGGGCACCATCTATGCTGTTCAAGAAGCATCAGATTCGAGTCTAAGCATATTAATGTGGGGATGCGGGAGCTTTTCAGTGGAGTGAGTCCATGCCTGCTGGTTTACCTGCTCTATAAATACAGGACAACCTTCTCCAGGGATATGCATCTCTACTCCACATACAAGACATTTTCAGTGGAGCATATCAAAGATGATATTTTCATCATTTGAACATCTTGACAGTGAAGAGCATACAGTACACCTTCCCCCACTTAATAAGGGCTGCGTCTGTGAAAAGAGAAAAAATGCCTTCCAAGACGAAAGGAAAAGCATAGAAATTAATTGAATGTGCTTCCTGTCATGTCTGCACCAATCAGTATGCAATTTAATACTGAAACCGGGACCATATTACATATAGTTGGATGGTCAAGTCGTCAATGGCAAAATTAGCTTCTCTGCCAAAAAAACTCGAGAGCTCCTCTTTTGATTCTCAGGGGGAATTCATGAGCCAACTCATTCTACCTTTCCTTGAGCTTACATTGTCTTCAGGTGAATGATAATGGGACCAACAGGATACACCAGAAGTAGCTGACTTGCTGAAACACACAGAAATGCCCATTAAAGTGACAGGGAAAAGCATGAAAACTCACCAGGTCCAACAGTTGATAGAAAAATAGCACATACTTCTGAAGACTGCTTTCCCAGTGTTTTGATTTTATTGGCCATACTTGTGTTCGACTGGTCAGTTAGCTTAAGAAGAAACAAGGGAGGCTTCCTTGCTTAAGGTATTTTAAGCCGGTGTTACAGATGTTAACTGTGCATTTGGGCTTCCAACGCAGTACAGCAAATGTGCCTATGTATTTAGATACTACAGGGTTTTTGTGTTTTCTTTTAGTCTATTTTAATGCAACAGTAGCATCACTAGGTCGAATGTATGCCTCCACTACTGTTCGTGTTTCCTCTAGAGTTGAGTAGAGTAGGTCCATTAAACAGACCTGAATGTCTAAGATGAGAAGAAATATGGAGCTTAGTTTTCCTGTGCAGTGTCTTCCCTTTTCTTCCCCTCCTCCAGCTCCATCTAAACACCATACTCGCTTTTTAAAAATTTCCTCCCATTGATCAGTTCATAATCATCTAGTTCTCAAAAGCAAATGCAGAATGACCCAAAGCTGTCTATGAAGGCAGAGCCTAGGAGAGACACCATTTGCTGATTTGTTCTATTTAGAATGAAAAGCTAAATGGGTAATTATTCACAGTCACACAATGTGATGCAATATGATGTCTTAAGTTCTGGAATAACCCTTCATTGCCTCTTGCTTCGTGAGTTAGCAAATGTGTATAGAAGTTAAGAGCAGTTAGAACATTATGTAAAGGGGCACCTGGGTGGCTCAGTGGGTTGAGCCTCTGCCTTCGGCTCCGGTCATGGTCCCAGAGTCCTGGGATCAAGCTCCATATTGGGCTCCCTGCTCGGTGGAGGGCCTGCTTCTCCCTCTCCCACTCTCCCTGCTTGTATTCCCTCTCTCGCCATGTCTGTCTCTGTCAAATAAATAAATTTTAAAAATCTTTAAAAAAAAAAAAAAAAGAACATTATGTAAAAAAAAGCCAGGAAATCTGAAGTAGTAATGATAGTTATAGAAAACTTGAGAGTGCCAGAGGCCCACACTAATCCCGGCAGTCTGGCTATCCCACTACACACCGTTTCAGGAAGGCCAGGCTCCACACAACCTCCCCCACACCACCCCTCTGCAACTTTACTTATACCCCACACTGAGAGACGAGCAGGACCTGCACTCTTTCTGACACCCACATGATGTCTGCTATCTCTGTCTTCGCTTTGGAACCTGACTATATTATTCTCATCATTTCAGTATATCCTAACTTTCCATATTTTTCTCTCATCACAAGCATATAAGGCAAAGGGCACTGACTGCATGGAATGTTCCTTGGTTGAGAGCACGTGATACCAGATCAGACGACACTGATTTCAAACTCTGGCTCTGCCATTGCCAGCAGGGTGACCCTTAAGATGGGGACAGAGACAGTGCTGACCTTGCTGGGTTATTAAATGAAACAGTGCGTGCAAACTACTTTGTCCTGGGCTAGTGCCCAGTTAGGATTAGAACAACTGCAATGGTGGGCATAATCTCAGTCATGGAAGGTATCATTGGGACAGTTATTGGAGACAGGGGTCTGCATCTGCTACTAATTTGCCTGGCATAGTTATTCAACCTCTTTGAGCCTCAGGCTCTTCGTCTACCACACAGAAGGACTAGGCGGTCCTACTTTCTAAAATCTCCAATCCTGTCTTTGATTATATGTAAGCTCATTAAAGGCAAAACTTGTCTCTTATTCTTTTGCAATCACCCTAGCACCTCACATGTGTTCAATAGATTATATAAATGAATCCAAAATAGTAGATCTTGGGGTGCCTGGGTGGCTCAGGTGATTAAGTATCTGCTCTTGGCTCAGGTCATGATCCCAGAGTCTGGGATCAAGCCCCATATCGGGCTCCCTGGAAGTCTGCTTCAGTGAGAGGTCTGTTTCTTACTCTCCCTGTCCCCCTGTGTGCTCACTCACACACACACACTCTCTCTCTCTAATAAATAAATCTTTAAAAAAAAAAAAAGTAGATCTTTACATATACATATGTGAATCTACATGTGTGTTAGCATCTGTGGAGGTTGAATGGAATGTGCATATCCAGAATTTTCCCCAAGGTGTGGTAAATTAGGAGCAGCTGTGGTCAGAAGACAACCTAGAAGGTCAACCCTTAGAAATCTAGCTTAGATAAATGAACATGGTTTGAAGTATGTTACAATGCCCAGGAGCTTCCTGCCTTTAGGAATGAAAAGAAAGTGCCCTACACTCCCTGACTGGGGATTCAGGATCAACTTTCCCAGTGGTAAGAGCCTAGAAGTTCGCGTGGCCTGGATCTCAGGGCTCAGAAGATTCTGGTGCTGTCTTAGCCTGATGTGTCTTGCTCATATTGGTCTCCTCTGCTGTCTAATGATTTTGATACTTAGAAAGGCAATAAATCTTGGAATGATCCTGAGTGATTCTGGAGGCCTCCAAGAGAGTAGCCTCCTAGAGAATTAGTTATTCTTATAAGTTATACATTTTTTTCATTTTATTTATTTTTTATTTTTAATGCAATTTCTGATATATTTAGGGTTTTTGAAATTTATTTAAATTCAATTAGCCAAGGTATAGTACATCATTGGTTTTTGGTATAATGTTCAATGATTTTATTTTAATTAATATCTTTGTATTAATCTCAATGTTTCTCTTCTTGCCAAAACCATTTTTAAAGCAGCTTGAAGACATCTGAAAAGAGCAAACGCAGACATTTGTTATCACACTCTTTGTGTTGTTGTAGCCAAGAGCATTTGCCTGAAAACAGGCTCTGAGTTGTTTATGGGTGGGGCTGCTCCTGCTGTTTCTACCTCAGCTTGTGTCATTGTTCTCTGAGACATCACCACCCTCCCTACAGCCTACAAAGGCACACGCCCTCAAGCACTCGAGGAGCTGTGAGGTTGATGAATCTTAAGAGATAAAGATTATATTCTCATTGTTTAGCAATAGAAAAGAAAGACAAGCATGATGACTGCTCCAGAAATGATAGACATTTATTAATTTGAAATTTAACCAAAGCGAATTTAGTATTTTGCCCACTTTGTCCTATTTGCTACATACACACCATTCCGCGCTGTCTCTTCTTCTTCTACTTCTAGATGGAACACCTTCCCTTCTTTCAAGAAAGTGACGTTTTGTCTTTGCTTACTTTATATGACAAAAAGTCTTTAAAAAAAAGTGACTCTGAGGGCACCTGGGTGGCTTAGTGGGTCAAGCCTCTACCTTCAGCTCAGGACATGGTCTCAGGGTCCTGGGATCAAGCCCTGCATCAGGCTCTCTGCTCAGCGGGGAGCCTGCTTTCTCCCTCTCTCTCTGCCTGCCTCTCTGCCTACTTGTGATCTCTCTCTCTCTTTGTCAAATAAATAAACAAAAATCTAAAAAAAAAGAACTCTTAAAAAAAAAGTGACTCTGAGATTTTTATACATGTGGCTGATTATATGCTAGTGACAAAATTCGTTACCAAATGTGGAAGACCCACAACCAACCAGGCCTGGCTATTGGGTAAACTAAATCAGACAATTAAGTTTTGTGGTTTCAATGGTGCATAAGAATATTTGCCCAAAAGAACCACCAAAACATATGAAAAACCTAGATATGCAAAAATTAAAATGATTATATGTGAAAGCAGAGAGTTTCTGTATCAGTGGATAAACTAAATTAAAGTTTTGGCATCATAATTCAGAAGGCAGTACTACCAATTAGATGACAAGTGACAAAAATTCAGATTTTTTTAGTTATTCATATTCTCTAGAATAGATGATTATAATGGGTTCCAATTACTTCCAATAGTTTAATTAAGTGCCATATTGAAACATTCTGTTTTCATTAATTTCAACATTCATTCCAAAAGTTTTATGTAGCATCATTCACTTCCACATTCATTCCAAGAGCATTTTTCTAGCATCTACAAAGAATATAAATGAATTAAAAGTTATTTCTCTTGAGAAACTTAAAAGCAAGTTAAGACACAAGGAAAGCCAAATCATGGTGACTAGTAATCATCAGCAAGCATGTGATTGTACATAGTAACCATAATCAATATTTATGTATTGATTAAAATATTCCAGGCACCCTGCTAGGAACAGTGCAGTAATATGTTAAGTTCTTTCATCCTCATAACTCTATAAAGTGTTACTAAGAGTTTCCTCAGTTTACAGGGACTGAGATGTTGAGTATCTTGTCCAAGGTTAATCGAAGTGGTTGGATTCAAACCCAGGTGATCTGACTCAAACACCCTTACTCTTGAGCACCCTGCAGGGAGAATAGCTTAGAGTTAGGGTCAGAAGATGCCAAATTTACTCTGTACCACTGACCAGGCTGTTGGATCTTAGACAAATCACTTAACTCCCTTGAGTCTCAAGTTCTTTTTTAAATAAAATAATGTAGACGAAAAGGCTTTGTAAGCCTACAAGACTGCAAACATCAACTGCTAATATTTTCATTACAGCCTGCAAATACATAGTGAAGGAATACTTTGTACTCTATCACACTAATAAAAAAAAAAAAAGATGTTTCATTTTGGAAATCACAAGAAATTACCAGATAGGGGTTGATGGAGAAGTGTCAGAGTTCGTTTTCTGCCTGGAAGGGTACAGCCAGCCAAGCCTTATCTTCTATATGGAAATAGACTACTCCGTATTTATGATGAAATTATAGTACTAAGTCTACATACATTTATGTTATTTGAATCACTCACGCTGACCCGCCAATAGAGAGACATTAAAATAACAAGAATTTGTTATTACAGCACTTAGAAAAATATTGGTAATGGTTATGTCAATATGTAGATAATGTCAAAACAGCTAAATGGGACAGCAGGAGGCTTAAGAGAAAGAAACAAATGCTTTCCTTTCTCCAGATTTGCCGTTTTCTAGTATTTCGTAAGGAGTCTGACACATAAAAAGCTCATTGCTCAGACTGTACGAATGATTTGGGCATATTTAAATTTTTTATTATTTTTGTTATTGTTGTTATGCTTTCCTGAGGGAACGCTTAGTGGTAAAAAGACAATTAATGTGTCAAACTAGACAGTAAATTGATATGTGATGTCAGTTTCATTGAAACCATCCTCTACTCATATAGTTTTAATCTCATTTATTTTTATTCCTGTCATAATAATACTTCTAAAATATTAATCAGTGCTGTTTTACTTTAGGCATATTTAAATTTTTCCTAAACTTAAGAAGCTAACATTAATTCAATAATTAATATCATTTTTATTCTCCAATCTAATTAGTTCCCTAAAAGGAAAGCTGTATTGTTTCAGTATGAAATTCAACCTATTACCCCAGTGAATGTATTTTTCTAAAAATATTGTTGAAAAAATTGTAAAGAAAGATAATGAATTTAAGAAATAATTTCATTTGAACATAATCACCATTTGGATTCTCTGGTCTCAAATCAGCCATTGGTAGTTTATCAGCTGAAAATATACTCATATTAAATAGAGGTGAACTTAAAATACAGATTTTTTTTTCCTACTCTGTCTGCTCAGATATGAGCCCTTCACAAAGCTGAAAGAAACAACACCGTAGATTTAAACTGATAAATACAATAAAAATGAGAAAAAGCTTAGAAAAGAAAATGATGAACCATATAAGATCTTGATTTTATTTTTTTAAAGATTTTATTTATTTATTTGACAGACAGAGATCACAGGTAGGCAGAGGCAGGCGGGGGGGG